>NW_022263280.1:15000-66747 GCF_002021735.2 Oncorhynchus kisutch
ATTATTATAACAGTCTAGTATTATCATAACAGTATACTATTATTATTATAAAATACTAGTATTATTATAACAGTCTAGTATTATCATAACAGTATATTATTATTATAAAATACTAGTATTATTATTATAACAGTATATTATTATTATAACAGTATATTATTATTATAACAGTATATTATTATTATAACAGTATATTATTATTATAACAGTATATTATTATCATAACAGTATATTATTATTATAACAGTATACTATTATTATAACAGTATATTATTATTATAACAGTATATTATTATTATAACAGTATATTATTATTATAACAGTATACTATTATTATAAAATACTACTAGTATTATTATAACAGTATATTATTATTATAACAGTATATTATTATTATAAAATACTACTAGTATTATTATAACAGTATATTATTATTATAAAATACTAGTATTATTATAACAGTATATTATTATTATAACAGTATACTATTATTATAACAGTATATTATTATTATAACAGTATATTATTATTATAAAATACTAGTATTATCATAACAGTATATTATTATTATAACAGTATATTATTATTATAACAGTATATTATTATTATAACAGTATACTAGTATTATAACAGTATATTATTATTATAACAGTATATTATTATCATAACAGTATACTAGTATTATAACAGTATATTATTATTATAACAGTATATTATTATTATAAAATACTAGTATTATTATAACAGTATATTATTATTATAACAGTATACTATTATTATAACAGTATATTATTATTATAACAGTATATTATTATTATAAAATACTAGTATTATTATAACAGTATATTATTATTATAACAGTATATTATTATTATAAAATACTACTATTATTATTATAACAGTATATTATTATTATAAAATACTACTATTATTATTATAACAGTATATTATTATTATAACAGTATAGTATTATTATAACAGTCTAGTATTATCATAACAGTATAGTATTATTATAACAGTCTAGTATTATTATAACAGTCTATTATTATTATAACAGTCTAGTATTATTATAACAGTCTAGTATTATTATAACAGTATATTATTATTATAAAATACTACTAGTATTATTATAACAGTATATTATTATTATAACAGTATATTATTATTATAAAATACTAGTATTATTATAACAGTATATTATTATTATAACAGTATATTATTATTATAACAGTATATTATTATTATAAAATACTACTATTATTATTATAACAGTATATTATTATTATAACAGTATACTAGTATTATAAAATAATACTACTATTATTATTATAACAGTATATTATTATTATAACAGTATATTATTATTATAACAGTATACTAGTATTATTATAACAGTATATTATTATTATAAAACAAATAAAGGTCAAAACAAATCATTTCACTCACTGTGAGTCTACAAATGTGATGCTAAAATATCCTCTATTTTCCTTTGGCTCTGTGTAGACTGGATACACTGTAGAGAAGTTGTTTCAACGGCCATTTTTCTTTATCGGGTTGCAAACAATAAGACAAAAACCATTTTTATTTCCATGTGAATTCACAATGTAGCGGCGCTGCTGGCAGCAACGGCTTGTGTCTCACGGTGTCGTCTCGTTCCCATGGGTCAGCATCGACCTGGACTACCATTACTGTACCCCACATCTCCCTCTGTCTGTTACTGTACCCCACATCTCCCTCTGTCTGTTACTGTACCCCACATCTCCTCCTCTGTCTGTTACTGTACCCCACATCTCCCCCTGTCTGCTACTGTACCCCACATCTCCTCCTCTGTCTGTTACTGTACCCCACATCTCCCCCTGTCTGCTACTGTACCCCACATCTCCCCCTGTCTGTTACTGTACCCCACTCTCCCCCTGTCTGTTACTGTACCCCACATCTCCTCCTCTGTCTGTTACTGTACCCCACATCTCCTCCTCTGTCTGTTACTGTACCCCACTCTCCCCCTGTCTGCTACTGTACCCCACATCTCCTCCTCTGTCTGTTACTGTACCCCACATCTCCTCCTGTCTGCTACTGTACCCCACATCTCCCCCTGTCTGTTACTGTACCCCACTCTCCCCCTGTCTGTTACTGTACCCCACATCTCCCTCTGTCTGTTACTGTACCCCACATCTCCTCCTCTGTCTGTTACTGTACCCCACATCTCCCCCTGTCTGCTACTGTACCCCACATCTCCTCCTCTGTCTGTTACTGTACCCCACATCTCCCCCTGTCTGCTACTGTACCCCACATCTCCCCCTGTCTGTTACTGTACCCCACTCTCCCCCTGTCTGTTACTGTACCCCACATCTCCTCCTCTGTCTGTTACTGTACCCCACATCTCCTCCTCTGTCTGTTACTGTACCCCACTCTCCCCCTGTCTGCTACTGTACCCCACATCTCCTCCTCTGTCTGTTACTGTACCCCACATCTCCTCCTGTCTGCTACTGTACCCCACATCTCCCCCTGTCTGTTACTGTACCCCACTCTCCCCCTGTCTGTTACTGTACCCCACATCTCCTCCTCTGTCTGTTACTGTACCCCACATCTCCTCCTCTGTCTGTTACTGTACCCCACTCTCCCCCTGTCTGCTACTGTACCCCACATCTCCTCCTCTGTCTGTTACTGTACCCCACATCTCCTCCTCTGTCTGTTACTGTACCCCACTCTCCCCCTGTCTGCTACTGTACCCCACATCTCCCCCTGTCTGTTACTGTACCCCACATCTCCTCCTCTGTCTGTTACTGTACCCCACATCACCCTCTCTGTCTGTTACTGTACCCCACATCACCTCCTCTGTCTGTTACTGTACCCCCACATCTCCTCCTCTGTCTGTTACTGTACCCCATTCTCCCCCTGTCTGCTACTGTACCCCACATCTCCCCCTGTCTGCTACTGTACCCCACATCTCCCCCTGTCTGCTACTGTACCCCACATCTCCCTCTCAGTCTGTTACTGTACCCCACATCTCCCTCTGTCTGTTACTGTACCCCACATCTCCCCCTGTCTGCTACTGTACCCCACATCTCCATCTCAGTCTGTTACTGCACCCCACATCTCCCTCTGTCTGTTACTGTACCCCACATCTCCCTCTGTCTGTTACTGTACCCCACATCTCCCTCTCAGTCTGTTACTGTACCACACATCTCCCTCTGTCTGTTACTGTACCCCACATCTCCCCCTGTCTGTTACTGTACCCCACATCACCCTCTCTGTCTGTTACTGTACCCCACATCTCCTCCCCTGTCTGTTACTGTACCCCACATCTCCCTCTCAGTCTGTTACTGTACCCCACATCTCCCCTGTCTGTTACTGTACCCCACATCTCCCCCTGTCTGTTACTGTACCCCACATCTCCCTCTGTCTGTTACTGTACCCCACATCTCCCTCTGTCTGTTACTGTACCCCACATCTCCCTCAGTCTGTTACTGTACCCCACATCTCCCTCTCTGTCTATTACTGTACCCCACATCTCCCTCTCAGTATATTACTGTACCCCACATCTCCCTCTCAGTATATTACTGTACCCCACATCTCCCTCTCAGTCTGTTACTGTACCCCACATCTCCCTCTCAGTCTGTTACTGTACCCCACATCTCCCTCAGTCTGTTACTGTACCCCACATCTCCCTCTGTCTGTTACTGTACCCCACATCTCCCTCTCAGTCTATTACTGTACCCCACATCTCCCTCTCAGTCTGTTACTGTACCCCACATCTCCCTCAGTCTGTTACTGTACCCCACATCTCCCTCTCAGTCTGTTACTGTACCCCACATCCCCCTCTCAGTATGTTACTGTACCACACATCTCCCTCTCAGTCTATTACTGTACCCCACATCTCCCCCTGTCTGCTACTGTACCCCACATCTCCCTCTCAGTCTGTTACTGTACCCCACATCTCCCTCTGTCTGTTACTGTACCCCACATCTCCCCCTGTCTGCTACTGTACCCCACATCTCCCTCTCAGTCTGTTACTGTACCCCACATCTCCCTCTGTCTGTTACTGTACCCCACATCTCCCCCTGTCTGTTACTGTACCCCACATCACCCTCTCTGTCTGTTACTGTACCCCGCATCTCCTCCTCTGTCTGTTACTGTACCCCACATCTCCCTCTCATCTATCAGTATAGGCAGGTCAGTCACCAGACAGTCAGAACCGTGCACTAGGTCTATCTATCAGTATAGGCAGGTCAGTCACCAGACAGACAGAACCGTGCACTAGGTCTATCTATCAGTATAGGCAGGTCAGCCACCAGACAGACAGAACCGTGCACTAGGTCTATCTATCAGTATTAGGCAGGTCAGACACCAGACAGACAGAACTGTGCACTAGGTCTATCTATCAGTATAGGCAGGTCAGCCACCAGACAGACAGACAGACAGTCAGAACCGTGCACTAGGTCTATCTATCAGTATAGGCAGGTCAGTCACCAGACAGACAGAACCGTGCACTAGGTCTATCTATCAGTATAGGCAGGTCAGTCACCAGACAGACAGAACCGTGCACTAGGTCTATCTATCAGTATAGGCAGGTCAGTCACCAGACAGAACTGTGCACTAGGTCTATCTATCAGTATAGGCAGGTCAGCCACCAGACAGACAGACAGTCAGAACCGTGCACTAGGTCTATCTATCAGTATAGGCAGGTCAGTCACCAGACAGACAGAACCGTGCACTAGGTCTATCTATCAGTATAGGCAGGTCAGTCACCAGACAGACAGAACCGTGCACTAGGTCTATCTATCAGTATAGGCAGGTCAGTCACCAGACAGAACTGTGCACTAGGTCTATCTATCAGTATAGGCAGGTCAGTCACCAGACAGACAGAACCGTGCACTAGGTCTATCTATCAGTATAGGCAGGTCAGTCACCAGACAGACAGAACCGTGCACTAGGTCTATCTATCAGTATAGGCAGGTCAGTCACCAGACAGACAGACAGTCAGAACCGTGCACTAGGTCTATCTATCAGTATAGGCAGGTCAGTCACCAGACAGTCAGAACCGTGCACTAGGTCTATCTATCAGTATAGGCAGGTCAGTCACCAGACAGACAGAACCGTGCACTAGGTCTATCTATCAGTATAGGCAGGTCAGCCACCAGACAGACAGAACCGTGCACTAGGTCTATCTATCAGTATAGGCAGGTCAGTCACCAGACAGACAGAACCGTGCACTAGGTCTATCTATCAGTATAGGCAGGTCAGTCACCAGACAGACAGAACCGTGCACTAGGTCTATCTATCAGTATAGGCAGGTCAGTCACCAGACAGACAGAACCGTGCACTAGGTCTATCTATCAGTATAGGCAGGTCAGTCACCAGACAGAACTGTGCACTAGGTCTATCTATCAGTATAGGCAGGTCAGCCACCAGACAGACAGACAGTCAGAACCGTGCACTAGGTCTATCTATCAGTATAGGCAGGTCAGTCACCAGACAGACAGAACCGTGCACTAGGTCTATCTATCAGTATAGGCAGGTCAGTCACCAGACAGACAGAACCGTGCACTAGGTCTATCTATCAGTATAGGCAGGTCAGTCACCAGACAGAACTGTGCACTAGGTCTATCTATCAGTATAGGCAGGTCAGTCACCAGACAGACAGAACCGTGCACTAGGTCTATCTATCAGTATAGGCAGGTCAGTCACCAGACAGACAGAACCGTGCACTAGGTCTATCTATCAGTATAGGCAGGTCAGTCACCAGACAGACAGACAGTCAGAACCGTGCACTAGGTCTATCTATCAGTATAGGCAGGTCAGTCACCAGACAGTCAGAACCGTGCACTAGGTCTATCTATCAGTATAGGCAGGTCAGTCACCAGACAGACAGAACCGTGCACTAGGTCTATCTATCAGTATAGGCAGGTCAGCCACCAGACAGACAGAACCGTGCACTAGGTCTATCTATCAGTATAGGCAGGTCAGTCACCAGACAGACAGAACCGTGCACTAGGTCTATCTATCAGTATAGGCAGGTCAGTCACCAGACAGACAGAACCGTGCACTAGGTCTATCTATCAGTATAGGCAGGTCAGTCACCAGACAGACAGAACCGTGCACTAGGTCTATCTATCAGTATAGGCAGGTCAGTCACCAGACAGAACTGTGCACTAGGTCTATCTATCAGTATAGGCAGGTCAGCCACCAGACAGACAGACAGTCAGAACCGTGCACTAGGTCTATCTATCAGTATAGGCAGGTCAGTCACCAGACAGACAGAACCGTGCACTAGGTCTATCTATCAGTATAGGCAGGTCAGTCACCAGACAGACAGAACCGTGCACTAGGTCTATCTATCAGTATAGGCAGGTCAGTCACCAGACAGAACTGTGCACTAGGTCTATCTATCAGTATAGGCAGGTCAGTCACCAGACAGACAGAACCGTGCACTAGGTCTATCTATCAGTATAGGCAGGTCAGTCACCAGACAGACAGACAGTCAGAACCGTGCACTAGGTCTATCTATCAGTATAGGCAGGTCAGTCACCAGACAGACAGAACCGTGCACTAGGTCTATCTATCAGTATAGGCAGGTCAGTCACCAGACAGACAGAACCGTGCACTAGGTCTATCTATCAGTATAGGCAGGTCAGTCACCAGACAGACAGACAGTCAGAACCGTGCACTAGGTCTATCTATCAGTATAGGCAGGTCAGTCACCAGACAGACAGAACCGTGCACTAGGTCTATCTATCAGTATAGGCAGGTCAGTCACCAGGTCTATCTATCAGTATAGGCAGGTCAGTCACCAGGTCTATCTATCAGTATAGGCAGGTCAGTCACCAGGTCTATCTATCAGTATAGGCAGGTCAGTCACCAGGTCTATCTATCAGTATAGGCAGGTCAGTCACCAGGTCTATCTATCAGTATAGCCAGGTCAGTCACCAGGTCTATCTATCAGTATAGGCAGGTCAGTCACCAGACAGACAGAACTGTGCACTAGGTCTATCTATCAGTATAGGCAGGTCAGTCACCAGACAGACAGAACCGTGCACTAGGTCTATCTATCAGTATAGGCAGGTCAGTCACCAGGTCTATCTATCAGTATAGGCAGGTCAGTCACCAGACAGACAGAACCGTGCACCAGGTCTATCTATCAGTATAGGCAGGTCAGTCACCAGGTCTATCTATCAGTATAGGCAGGTCAGTCACCAGACAGACAGAACCGTGCACCAGGTCTATCTATCAGTATAGGCAGGTCAGTCACCAGGTCTATCTATCAGTATAGGCAGGTCAGTCACCAGGTCTATCTATCAGTATAGGCAGGTCAGTCACCAGACAGACAGAACTGTGCACTAGGTCTATCTATCAGTATAGGCAGGTCAGTCACCAGGTCTATCTATCAGTATAGGCAGGTCAGTCACCAGGTCTATCTATCAGTATAGGCAGGTCAGTCACCAGGTCTATCTATCAGTATAGGCAGGTCAGTCACCAGGTCTATCTATCAGTATAGGCAGGTCAGTCACCAGACAGAACTGTGCACTAGGTCTATCTATCAGTATAGGCAGGTCAGCCACCAGGTCTATCTATCAGTATAGGCAGGTCAGTCACCAGGTCTATCTATCAGTATAGGCAGGTCAGTCACCAGGTCTATCTATCAGTATAGGCAGGTCAGTCACCAGGTCTATCTATCAGTATAGGCAGGTCAGTCACTAGGTCTATCTATCAGTATAGGCAGGTCAGTCACCAGGTCTATCTATCAGTATAGGCAGGTCAGCCACCAGGTCTATCTATCAGTATAGGCAGGTCAGTCACCAGGTCTATCTATCAGTATAGGCAGGTCAGTCACCAGGTCTATCTATCAGTATAGGCAGGTCAGTCACCAGGTCTATCTATCAGTATAGGCAGGTCAGCCACCAGGTCTATCTATCAGTATAGGCAGGTCAGTCACCAGGTCTATCTATCAGTATAGGCAGGTCAGTCACCAGGTCTATCTATTGCCAATCCAAAGCTTTATCTCGCGATTTCTTGGCTTTCTTGGAATGTTGTATCTGGCCATTTCTTGGCATCAGTAAAAGCAGGGCCTATTATCAATGAATAGGCTAGGATGTTGAGATGAGCAAGATGCAACACCCCTCTCTCACACAGTAAATGTGCATGTGCACAGGTTCACGCTGTTCACTGTGCGGTAGCCAGAGGAACAAAACAGCAGAGAAGTTGAGCGTCACGCGCTTCAACGCTCTCAGTTGTTGCGGAAAATGTACACACTACGCTGTTTACTTCCTGTAGCTACAAAATAGTGGCTACCACTTTCTCTAGTTGAATCCAGCTCTGTCTGTCACTCAGTACCAGGACCACTGGTTCAGGCAGTGCACCTTCCTTAAGGCTTAAATGGCAGCTGTCCTTGGTGCTGAAAGGGATGGAGGATAACTGTTTACATAATGTTCTCTGGCAGCAGCTACAGGGACCTAGGATACAAAACAAAGAAGAATGTGTCTGTCTGGTCTCTCCGTCTGTCTCTTCGTCTGTCTCTCCGTCTGTCTCTCCGTCTGTCTGTCTGTCTGTCTGTCCTGTCTGTCCTGTCTGTCTGTCCTGTCTGTCCTGTCTGTCCTGTCCTGTCTGTCTGTCTGTCTGTCTGTCTGTCTGTCTGTCTGTCTGTCCGTCCGTCTGTCTGGTCTGTCTGTCTGTCTGGTCTGTCTGTCAAATCAAATGTTATTGGTCACATACACATGGTTAGCAGATGTTATTGGTCACATACACATGGTTAGCAGATGTTATTGTAGGTGTAGCCACATGCTTATGCTTCTAGGTCTGACAGTGCAGCTGTATCTAACAGGTCATATCTAACTATTCCACAACAAAACCTAATACACACAATCTAGGAAAGGAACAGGATGTTAATATATTTACAACATATGGATGAGCAGCGACAGGTCGGCTAAGATGCAATAGATAGTAAAGAATAGATAGTAAAGAATAGATAGTAAAGAATAGATAGTAAAGAATAGATAGTAAAGAATAGATAGTAAAGAATAGATAGTAAAGAATAGATAGTAAAGAATAGATAGTAAAGAATAGATAGTAAAGAATAGATAGTAAAGAATAGATAGTAAAGAATAGATAGTAAAGAATAGATAGTAAAGAATAGATAGTAAGAATAGATAGTAAAGAATAGATAGTAAAGAATAGATAGTAAAGAATAGATAGTAAAGAATAGATAGTAAAGAATAGATAGTAAAGAATAGATAGTAAAGAATAGATAGTAAAGAATAGATAGTAAAGAATAGATAGTAAAGAATAGATAGTGTAGTATACAGTATATACATATGAGATGAGTAATGCGAGATATGTAAACATTATTAAAGTGTGTGTGTGCGTGAAGTTGATCTATTGTGTGTAAGAAAGCCAGGACTGCAGATTAGCAGGGCCTTGTGTCTCTGTGGAAACCCCTTAGACCTCTCTACAAAGACTGGTATACCCCTCAGACAGGACCCAGACCTCTCTACAGACGGGTATACTCCTCAGACAGGGCCCAGACCTATCTACAGACTGGTATACTCCTCAGACAGGACACAGACCTCTCTACAGACTGGGATACTCCTCAGACAGGACCCAGATCTCTCTACAGACTGGTATACTCCTCAGACAGGACCCAGACCTCTCTACAGACTGGAATACTCCTCAGACAGGACCCATACCTCTCTAAGGGCTGGTATACTCCTCAGACAGGACCCAGACCTCTCTACAGACTGGTATACTCCTCAGACAGGACCCAGACCTCTCTACAGACTGGAACACTCCTCAGACAGGACCCAGACCTCTCTACAGACTGGAATACTCCTCAGACAGGACCCAGACATCTCTACAGACTGGTACACTCCTCAGACAGGACCCAGATCTCTCTACAGACTGGTATACTCCTCAGACAGGACCCATACCTCTCTACAGACTGGTATACTTCCCAGACAGGGCCCACACCTCTCTACAGACTGGTATACTTCCCATACAGGACCCAGACCTCTCTACAGACTGGAATACTCCTCAGACAGGACCCAGACCTCTCTACAGACTGGAATATTCCTCAGACAGGACCCATACCTCTCTAAGGGCTGGTATACTCCTCAGACAGGACCCAGACCTCTCTACAGACTGGTATACTCCTCAGACAGGACCCAGACCTCTCTACAGACTGGAATACTCCTCAGACAGGACCCAGACCTCTCTACAGACTGGAATACTCCTCAGACAGGACCCAGACATCTCTACAGACTGGTATACTCCTCAGACAGGACCCAGATCTCTCTACAGACTGGTATACTCCTCAGACAGGACCCAGACCTCTCTACAGACTGGAATACTCCTCAGACAGGACCCAGACCTCTCTACAGAGTGGTATACTTCCCAGACAGGGCCCAGACCTCTCTGACTATGCTCCCAGGGTTAGTATGGTATAGTCAGGAGGTCCTCTCCTCTCCTGTCAGGGTTAGTATGGTATAGTCAGGAGGTCCTCTCCTGTCAGGGTTAGTATGGTATAGTCAGGAGGTCCTCTCCTCTCCTGTCAGGGTTAGTATGGTATAGTCAGGAGGTCCTCTCCTCTCCTGTCAGGGTTAGTATGGTATAGTCAGGAGGTCCTCTCCTCTCCTGTCAGGGTTAGTACGGTATAGTCAGGGGGTCCTCTCCTCTCCTGTCAGGGTTAGTATGGTATAGTCAGGAGGTCCTCTCCTCTCCTGTCAGGGTTAGTATGGTATAGTCAGGAGGTCCTCTCCTCTCCTGTCAGGGTTAGTATGGTATAGTCAGGAGGTCCTCTCCTGTCAGGGTTAGTATGGTATAGTCAGGAGGTCCTCTCCTCTCCTGTCAGGGTTAGTATGGTATAGTCAGGAGGTCCTCTCTGAGAAATGGGCGGTAAAGAGGATCTCACCCCAGTGGGCCCTGCAGGTCCTGGAAGGTGGGCAGAGCCTATCAGGAGGCAGCTTCCACTATCAGCCAACCAATCAGGAGGATATGATGGCTCTGTACTTTCTCATTGACTCTGTAATAAACAGGAGGCAGAGAGATCACAACCCCCTGGTCTGTTCTCCATGACTGTCTGACTGACTGACAGACAGACGCTATGCTTTCATTGAGGTGCGTTGAGACAGAGAGACAGATGTTATGCTCCCATTGAGGTGTGTTGAGACAGACAGATGCTATGCTCCCATTGAGGTGCGATGAGACAGACAGACAGACAGACAGACAGACAGATACTATGCTCCCATTGAGGTGCGTTTAGACAGACAGACAGTAGGACCTCTTTGCGTCGTAGAGGACCAGTTTCCCTATCAGCCTCTCCGTGTAGTTACCACGGAAATGATTATACACTCCACCACATCATCATCATCATCGCTTATCACCGACCTGTGGCACATCACAGACATTACCTCCATTATACACATTACCTCCATTATACACACTGCCTGCCTGTCCTTTTTCATTTCCTGTTACAACCATTCACCACCTATCTACTAGAGACAGGAGGAGGAGGAGGAGGAGGAGGAGAAGCTGTCCTGTATTGGATTTTACCATATCTTATAGTCTGTCTAGACCTGCTGTTGCTAAGTTACTGGAAAACAGCAACGTGGCTTAACTGTGGAGCATTTTCTCCTTAGAAGGAAAGATAATATTTTGGCGACAGAGAGAGATGCAAGAGAGACAGACAGAGCGAGAGAGAGGGAAGAGAGAGAGAGAAACAGGGGGAGAGAGAGAGAGAGACAGAGGAGAGAGAGAGACAGAGCGAGAGAGGGGGAGAGAGACAGAGAGAGAGGAGGAGAAAGAGAGAAAGACAGAGGGAGAGGGGAAGAAAGACAGAGGACAGAGAGAGAGAGAGGAGAGACAAAGAGTGAGAGAGGGGGAGAGAGGGAGAGAGGGAGAGAGAGAGAGAGAGAAAGAGGAGAGACAAAGAGTGAGAGAGAGAAAAGAGAGAGAGAAGCCCATTTTTAGATCATCATCTTTATAATACTCATTATCCATTCTAGAGAGATCCCCCTCGGGCCAAACACCAGGCCTTGGGTTGCTTTCACACAGATCTCGTTGGTACAAACACTCTAAACAGCATCCAAGCCTCTGCTAGCCAGCGCCATGGCACCCATCTTTCCTTGGGGAGGTGGTAGGTAGCCAGTCGTAGCTGTTATGTGTGTTGAGATGGGCTACACTGTAGAGCTGGTCACATACATCTTTCCTTGGGGAGGTGGGAGGTAGCCAGTCGTAGCTGTTATGTGTGTTGAGATGGGCTACACTGTAGAGCTGGTCACATACATCTTTCCTTGGGGAGGTGGGAGGTAGCCAGTGGTAGCTGTTATGTGTGTTGAGATGGGCTACAGAGAAGAGCTGGTCACATATAGAGTCTCTGACCTTTGGGCCGGAGCAGCTAACATGATGTCAGAAGAGAGATACTGTCCGCTGCTCTGCTATGGTCTCATACAGAAGGCAAAGACAGGAGATCTATGTAGGAGACTGTCCTGTTTTAATGGGGATATGTCCCCCCCGGACACAGAGTGGCCCTGTCACCTCAGTCTGTCTCACAGATCTACTCCTCTGTCTCACAGCTCTACTCCTCTGTCTCACAGCTCTTCTCCTCTGTCTCACAGCTCTACTCCTCTGTCTCACAGCTCTACTCCTCTGTCTCACAGCTCTACTCCTCTGTCTCACAGCTCTACTCCTCTGTCTCACAGCTCTTCTCCTCTGTCTCACAGCTCTACTCCTCTGTCTCACAGCTCTACTCCTCTGTCTCACAGCTCTTCTCCTCACTCTGTCTCACAGCTCTACTCCTCTGTCTCACAGCTCTTCTCCTCACTCTGTCTCACAGCTCTCTCTCTCTCTGTCTCTCTCTGTCTCTCTCAGGGTTGTGAAGAGGCAACACTTTGTTTACACCGGGGGTAATTTGTATCTCAGTAATTCTCCTCTATTTGTCATGCATGGTGGTATAACTGTGTGTTCAGCGTCTATTGTTATAAATGATTAGTTTACTCCATCCTTACAAAGCATTGTGGGCTGGACGAAGTAAACTAATTGGACTGAATGTTACAGTAAGCAAACAGCAGTGTTGTTCATTAGTGGTCTACGTTACTCCATAGACTCAGCCAGCCAGTGTGTGTGCCTTGTAAAATCTTATTTTACCTTTATTTAACTAGGCAAGTCAGTTAAGAACAAATTCTTACCTTCAATGACGGCCTTGGAACAGTGGGTTAACTGGTCTAGGAACAGTGAGTTAACTGGTCTAGGAACAGTAGGTTAACTGGTCTAGGAACAGTGGGTTAACTGGTCTAGGAACAGTAGGTTAACTGGTCTAGGAACAGTGGGTTAACTGGTCTAGGAACAGTGGGTTAACTGGTCTAGGAACAGTGGGTTAACTGGTCTAGGAACAGTGGGTTAACTGGTCTAGGAACAGTGGGTTAACTGGTCTAGGAACAGTGGGTTAACTGGTCTAGGAACAGTGGGTTAACTGGTCTAGGAACAGTGGGTTAACTGGTCTAGGAACAGTAGGTTAACTGGCCTAGGAACAGTGGGTTAACTGCCTGTTCAGGGGCAGAACGACAGATTTGTACCTTGTCAGCTCTGGGGTTTGAACTTGCAACCTTCCTGTCCAACCTTCCGGCCCAACGCTCTAACCACTAGGCTACCCTGCCTGTGTGTGTGTGTGTGTGTGTGTGTGTGTGTGTGTGTGTGTGTGTGTGTGTGTGTGTGTGTGTGTGTGTGTGTGTGTGTGTGTGTGTGTGTGCGTGTGTGTGTGTGTGTGTGTGTGTGTGTGTGTGTGTGTGTGTGTGTGTGTGTGTGTGTGTGTGTGTGTGTGTGTGTGTGTGTGTGTGAGTACAGTGGAGCTTCTACAGTGTCAATACATCAATATTGTCTCCTAGTCAGTTCATTGTTTTAATGTTTCATCCCTGTACTGTCTGTCTCATCCCTTTACAGTCTGTCTCATCCCTGTACAGTCTGTCTCATCCCTGTACAGTCTGTCTCATCCCTGTACAGTCTGTCTCATCCCTGTACAGTCTGTCCCATCCCTGTACTGTCTGTCTCATCCCTGTACAGTCTGTCTCATCCCTTTACAGTCTGTATCATCCCTGTACAGTATGTCTCATCCCTGTACAGTCTGTCTCATCCCTGTACAGTCTGTCTCATCCCTGTACAGTCTGTCTCATCCCTGTACAGTCTGTCTCATCCCTGTACTGTCTGCCTCATCCCTATACAGTCTGTCTCATCCATGTACAGTCTGTCTCATCCCTGTACAGTCTGTATCATCCATGTACAGTCTGTCTCATCCCTTTACAGTCTGTATCATCTATATACAGTCTGTCTCATCCAACTACAGTCTGTCTCATCCCTGTACTGTCTGTCTCATCCCTTTACAGTCTGTATCATCTATATACAGTCTGTCTCATCCAACTACAGTCTGTCTCATCCCTGTACTGTCTGTCTCATCCCTTTACAGTCTGTATCATCTATATACAGTCTGTCTCATCCATGTACTGTCTGTCTCATCCCTGTACAGTCTGTCTCATCCCTGTACAGTCTGTCTCATCCCTGTACAGTCTGTCTCATCCCTTTACAGTCTGTCTCATCCCTTTACAGTCTGTCTCATCAATGTACAGTCTGTCTCATCAATGTACAGTCTGTCTCATCCCTGTACTGTCTGTCTCATCCCTGTACAGTTTGTCTCATCCCTGTACAGTCTGTCTCATCCCTTTACAGTCTGTATCATCTATATACAGTCTGTCTCATCCAACTACAGTCTGTCTCATCCCTGTACTGTCTGTCTCATCCCTTTACAGTCTGTATCATCTATATACAGTCTGTCTCATCCAACTACAGTCTGTCTCATCCCTGTACTGTCTGTCTCATCCCTTTACAGTCTGTATCATCTATATACAGTCTGTCTCATCCATGTACTGTCTGTCTCATCCCTGTACAGTCTGTCTCATCCCTGTACAGTCTGTCTCATCCCTTTACAGTCTGTCTCATCCCTTTACAGTCTGTCTCATCAATGTACAGTCTGTCTCATCCATGTACAGTCTGTCTCATCCCTTTACAGTCTGTCTCATCCCTTTACAGTCTGTCTCATCAATGTACAGTCTGTCTCATCCATGTACAGTCTGTCTCATCCCTTTACAGTCTGTCTCATCCCTTTACAGTCTGTATCATCTATATACAGTCTGTCTCATCCATGTACAGTCTGTCTCATCCATGTACAGTCTGTCTCATCCCTTTACAGTCTGTCTCATCCCTTTACAGTCTGTCTCATCCCTGTACAGTCTGTCTCATCCCTTTACAGTCTGTCTCATCAGTGTAGTGATGTGTATTTAATAGTCCATAGGAGTCCCCCCAATCTCTCTCTCTCTCTGGTCTTCCTCCCCTCTCTCTATATATCTCTCTCACTCTGCCTATCTGTTTGTTTCTCTATCTCGTTCTCTCTCTCCCTCCCTCCTTTCTCTTGAGATCAGTTGTTAAATCAGAGGATTCTGGTCGGTCTACAGACAGAGTGCTGAAGGGACCATTGAGCCAGTAAAGTGATTGATTTTAAGGGTGCATCCTGAATGGCACTCTATTCCTTACATAGTGCACTCATTTTGAACAGGGCCCATATGGCTCTGTAGTGCACTATAGAGGGAATATTGTGCCATTTAGGAGTCAGACTTGAATTTTCCAGTGGAGAAGTAGGGGTCTATGGCTAGCCAGGGGACAACGGCTAGACAGGGGATCGTGTTGGAGGAATACAACTAGGGTTAGTCCACCTCCAAAACTGAGATCAGACACAGACACAGACACAGACAGACGGACAGACAGACAGACAGACAGACAGACAGACAGACAGACAGAGTCTCTGTTCTCTTGTAGATAAAGATGTTTTCCAGCAGCGTTCTGACAGCAGACGCCTCTCTGTCTAGTTAGAACACAATACACTGGTGGAAAATAACACCACAGAGCAGCCCGTTGTCTCCTGAGGTGGTGTGTGTGTGTGTGTGTGTGTGTGTGTGTGTGTGTGTGTGTGTGTGTGTGTGTGTGTGTGTGTGTGTGTGTGTGTGTGTGTGTGTGTGTGTGTGTGTGTGTGTGTGTGCGCGCGCGTCTGGTGGGGTTCAGCTGGCGCTGTAAGAGAATCTCAATGTGAAAGTGAAGGTCAAAGCAACGTATCTAATCGTTAATGTTACGTAATGACTCATTTGTTGAGGTAGATGGATCAACACCACACTAACCATGACATTCAGACATATACAATCTATATACTTATCTAATCGTTAATGTTACGTAACATTATATACAATCTATAGGAGACAACACATACACAATCTATACGAGAGAACACATACACAATCTATACGAGAGAACACATATAGAATCTATAGGAGAGAACACATATAGAATCTATGGGAGAGAGCACATATAGAATCTATAGGAGAGAACACATACACAATCTATACGAGAGAACACATACACAATCTATACGAGAGAACACATACACAATCTATACGAGAGAACACATATAGAATCTATAGGAGAGAACACATACAGAATCTATAGGAGAGAACACATACAGAATCTATAGGAGAGAACACATATAGAATCTATACGAGAGAACACATATAGAATCTATGGGAGAGAACACATATAGAATCTATGGGAGAGAACACATATAGAATCTATAGGAGAGAACACATACAGAATCTATAGGAGAGAACACATACAGAATCTATGGGAGAGAACACATATAGAATCTATAGGAGAGAACACATACAGAATCTATAGGAGAGAACACATACAGAATCTATGGGAGAGAACACATATAGAATCTATGGGAGAGAACACATATAGAATCTATAGGAGAGAACACATACAGAATCTATAGGAGAGAACACATACAGAATCTATAGGAGAGAGAACACATATAGAATCTATAGGAGAGAACACATGTGGAATCTATAGGAGAGAGAACACATGTGGAATCTATAGGAGAGAGAACACATGTGGAATCTATAGGAGAGAGAACACATGTGGAATCTATGGGAGAGAGAACACATACAGAATCTATAGGAGAGAACACATACATAATCTATAGGAGAGAACACATACAGAATCTATAGGAGAGAGAACACATGTGGAATCTATAGGAGAGAACACATGTGGAATCTATGGGAGAGAACACATATAGAATCTATAGGAGAGAGAACACATACAGAATCTATAGGAGAGAGAACACATACAGAATCTATAGGAGAGAACACATATAGAATCTATAGGAGAGAACACATACAGAATCTATAGGAGAGAACACATATAGAATCTATAGGAGAGAGAACACATATGGAATCTATGGGAGAGAGAACACATATAGAATCTATAGGAGAGAGAACACATATAGAATCTATAGGAGAACACATAGAATCTATGGGAGAGAACACATATAGAATCTATGGGAGAGAGCACATATAGAATCTATAGGAGAGAACACATATAGAATCTATAGGAGAGAGAACACATATGGAATCTATGGGAGAGAGAACACATATAGAATCTATAGGAGAGAGAACACATATAGAATCTATAGGAGAACACATAGAATCTATGGGAGAGAACACATATAGAATCTATGGGAGAGAGCACATATAGAATCTATAGGAGAGAACACATACAGAATCTATAGGAGAGAGAACACATATAGAATCTATGGGAGAGAACACATATAGAATCTATAGGAGAGAACACATATAGAATCTATAGGAGAACACATAGAATCTATGGGAGAGAACACATATAGAATCTATGGGAGAGAGCACATATAGAATCTATAGGAGAGAACACATACAGAATCTATAGGAGAGAGAACACATATAGAATCTATGGGAGAGAACACATATAGAATCTATAGGAGAGAACACATATAGAATCTATAGGAGCGAACACATATGGAATCTATGGGAGAGAGAACACATATAGAATCTATAGGAGAGAGAACACATATAGAATCTATAGGAGCGAACACATATGGAATCTATAGGATGAAAACATATCAAATCCGAGAGAACACATACGAGAGAACACATACACACCTGGTACACATGCACACACACAAACAAACACACACAACATTCAACTCTCCCAGTACAGTACCATGTCTCTGCTTATTGTTTAGGGCTGTTGTCTTGGTCCGTTACTCTCCCAGTACAGTACAATGTCTCTGCTTATTGCTTAGGGCTGTTGTCTTGGTCCGTTACTCTCCCAGTACAGCACCATGTCTCTGCTTATTGCTTAGGGCTGTTGTCTTGGTCCGTTACTCTCCCAGTACAGTACCATGTCTCTGCTTATTGCTTAGGGCTGTTGTCTTGGTCCGTTACTCTCCCAGTACAGTACAATGTCTCTGCTTATTTCCTTAGGGCTGTTGACTTGGTCCGTTACTCTCCCAGTACAGCACCATGTCTCTGCTTATTGCTTAGGGCTGTTGTCTTGGTCCGTTACTCTCCCAGTACAGTGTCTCTGCTTATTGCTTAGGGCTGTTGTCTTGGTCCGTTACTCTCCCAGTACAGTACCATGTCTCTGCTTATTGCTTAGGGCTGTTGTCTTGGTCCGTTACTCTCCCAGTACAGTACCATGTCTCTGCTTATTGCTTAGGGCTGTTGTCTTGGTCCGTTACTCTCCCAGTACAGTACCATGTCTCTGCTTATTGCTTAGGGCTGTTGTCTTGGTCCGTTACTCTCCCAGTACAGTACAATGTCTCTGCTTATTGCTTAGGGCTGTTGTCTTGGTCCGTTACTCTCCCAGTACAGTACAATGTCTCTGCTTATTGCTTAGGGCTGTTGTCTTGGTCCGTTACTCTCCCAGTACAGTACAATGTCTCTGCTTATTGCTTAGGGCTGTTGTTTTGGTCCGTTACTCTCCCAGTACAGTACAATGTCTCTGCTTATTGCTTAGGGCTGTTGTTTTGGTCCGTTACTCTCCCAGTACAGTACAATGTCTCTGCTTATTGCTTAGGGCTGTTGTCTTGGTCCGTTACTCTCCCAGTACAGTACAATGTCTCTGCTTATTGCTTAGGGGTGTTGTCTTGGTCCGTTACTCTCCCAGTACAGTACAATGTCTCTGCTTATTGCTTAGGGCTGTTGTCTTGGTCCGTTACTCTCCCAGTACAGTACCATGTCTCTGCTTATTGCTTAGGGCTGTTGTTTTGGTCCGTTACTCTCCCAGTACAGTACCATGTCTCTGCTTATTGCTTAGGGCTGTTGTCTTGGTCCGTTACTCTCCCAGTACAGTACAATGTCTCTGCTTATTGCTTAGGGCTGTTGTCTTGGTCCGTTACTCTCCCAGTACAGCACCATGTCTCTGCTTATTGCTTAGGGCTGTTGTCTTGGTCCGTTACTCTCCCAGTACAGCACCATGTCTCTGCTTATTGCTTAGGGCTGTTGTCTTGGTCCGTTACTCTCCCAGTACAGTACCATGTCTCTGCTTATTGCTTAGGGCTGTTGTCTTGGTCCGTTACTCTCCCAGTACAGTACCATGTCTCTGCTTATTGCTTAGGGCTGTTGTCTTGGTCCGTTACTCTCCCAGTACAGTACAATGTCTCTGCTTATTTCCTTAGGGCTGTTGTCTTGGTCCGTTACTCTCCCAGTACAGTACAATGTCTCTGCTTATTGTTTAGGGCTGTTGTCTTGGTCCGTTACTCTGCCAGTACAGTACAATGTCTCTGCTTATTGCTTAGGGCTGTTGTCTTGGTCCGTTACTCTCCCAGTACAGTACAATGTCTCTGCTTATTGCTTAGGGCTGTTGTCTTGGTCCGTTACTCTCCCAGTACAGTACAATGTCTCTGCTTATTGCTTAGGGCTGTTGTTTTGGTCCGTTACTCTCCCAGTACAGTACAATGTCTCTGCTTATTGCTTAGGGCTGTTGTTTTGGTCCGTTACTCTCCCAGTACAGTACAATGTCTCTGCGTATTGCTTAGGGCTGTTGTCTTGGTCCGTTACTCTCCCAGTACAGTACAATGTCTCTGCTTATTGCTTAGGGGTGTTGTCTTGGTCCGTTACTCTCCCAGTACAGTACAATGTCTCTGCTTATTGCTTAGGGCTGTTGTCTTGGTCCGTTACTCTCCCAGTACAGTACCATGTCTCTGCTTATTGCTTAGGGCTGTTGTTTTGGTCCGTTACTCTCCCAGTACAGTACCATGTCTCTGCTTATTGCTTAGGGCTGTTGTCTTGGTCCGTTACTCTCCCAGTACAGTACAATGTCTCTGCTTATTGCTTAGGGCTGTTGTCTTGGTCCGTTACTCTCCCAGTACAGCACCATGTCTCTGCTTATTGCTTAGGGCTGTTGTCTTGGTCCGTTACTCTCCCAGTACAGCACCATGTCTCTGCTTATTGCTTAGGGCTGTTGTCTTGGTCCGTTACTCTCCCAGTACAGCACCATGTCTCTGCTTATTGCTTAGGGCTGTTGTCTTGGTCCGTTACTCTCCCAGTACAGTACAATGTCTCTGCTTATTGCTTAGGGCTGTTGTCTTGGTCCGTTACTCTCCCAGTACAGTACAATGTCTCTGCTTATTGCTTAGGGCTGTTGTCTTGGTCCGTTACTCTCCCAGTACAGTACAATGTCTCTGCTTATTTCCTTAGGGCTGTTGTCTTGGTCCGTTACTCTCCCAGTACAGTACAATGTCTCTGCTTATTGTTTAGGGCTGTTGTCTTGGTCCGTTACTCTGCCAGTACAGTACAATGTCTCTGCTTATTGCTTAGGGCTGTTGTCTTGGTCCGTTACTCTCCCAGTACAGTACAATGTCTCTGCTTATTGCTTAGGGCTGTTGTCTTGGTCCGTTACTCTCCCAGTACAGTACAATGTCTCTGCTTATTGCTTAGGGCTGTTGTTTTGGTCCGTTACTCTCCCAGTACAGTACAATGTCTCTGCGTATTGCTTAGGGCTGTTGTCTTGGTCCGTTACTCTCCCAGTACAGTACAATGTCTCTGCTTATTGCTTAGGGGTGTTGTCTTGGTCCGTTACTCTCCCAGTACAGTACAATGTCTCTGCTTATTGCTTAGGGCTGTTGTCTTGGTCCGTTACTCTCCCAGTACAGTACCATGTCTCTGCTTATTGCTTAGGGCTGTTGTTTTGGTCCGTTACTCTCCCAGTACAGTACCATGTCTCTGCTTATTGCTTAGGGCTGTTGTCTTGGTCCGTTACTCTCCCAGTACAGTACAATGTCTCTGCTTATTGCTTAGGGCTGTTGTCTTGGTCCGTTACTCTCCCAGTACAGCACCATGTCTCTGCTTATTGCTTAGGGCTGTTGTCTTGGTCCGTTACTCTCCCAGTACAGCACCATGTCTCTGCTTATTGCTTAGGGCTGTTGTCTTGGTCCGTTACTCTCCCAGTACAGCACCATGTCTCTGCTTATTGCTTAGGGCTGTTGTCTTGGTCCGTTACTCTCCCAGTACAGTACAATGTCTCTGCTTATTGCTTAGGGCTGTTGTCTTGGTCCGTTACTCTCCCAGTACAGTACAATGTCTCTGCTTATTGCTTAGGGCTGTTGTCTTGGTCCGTTACTCTCCCAGTACAGTACAATGTCTCTGCTTATTGCTTAGGGCTGTTGTTTTGGTCCGTTACTCTCCCAGTACAGTACAATGTCTCTGCTTATTGCTTAGGGCTGTTGTTTTGGTCCGTTACTCTCTCAGTACAGTACAATGTCTCTGCTTATTGCTTAGGGCTGTTGTCTTGGTCCGTTACTCTCCCAGTACAGTACAATGTCTCTGCTTATTGCTTAGGGCTGTTGTCTTGGTCCGTTACTCTCCCAGTACAGTACAATGTCTCTGCTTATTGCTTAGGGCTGTTGTTTTGGTCCGTTACTCTCCCAGTACAGTACAATGTCTCTGCTTATTGCTTAGGGCTGTTGTTTTGGTCCGTTACTCTCCCAGTACAGTACAATGTCTCTGCGTATTGCTTAGGGCTGTTGTCTTGGTCCGTTACTCTCCCAGTACAGTACAATGTCTCTGCTTATTGCTTAGGGGTGTTGTCTTGGTCCGTTACTCTCCCAGTACAGTACAATGTCTCTGCTTATTGCTTAGGGCTGTTGTCTTGGTCCGTTACTCTCCCAGTACAGTACCATGTCTCTGCTTATTGCTTAGGGCTGTTGTTTTGGTCCGTTACTCTCCCAGTACAGTACCATGTCTCTGCTTATTGCTTAGGGCTGTTGTCTTGGTCCGTTACTCTCCCAGTACAGTACAATGTCTCTGCTTATTGCTTAGGGCTGTTGTCTTGGTCCGTTACTCTCCCAGTACAGCACCATGTCTCTGCTTATTGCTTAGGGCTGTTGTCTTGGTCCGTTACTCTCCCAGTACAGCACCATGTCTCTGCTTATTGCTTAGGGCTGTTGTCTTGGTCCGTTACTCTCCCAGTACAGCACCATGTCTCTGCTTATTGCTTAGGGCTGTTGTCTTGGTCCGTTACTCTCCCAGTACAGTACAATGTCTCTGCTTATTGCTTAGGGCTGTTGTCTTGGTCCGTTACTCTCCCAGTACAGTACAATGTCTCTGCTTATTGCTTAGGGCTGTTGTCTTGGTCCGTTACTCTCCCAGTACAGTACAATGTCTCTGCTTATTGCTTAGGGCTGTTGTTTTGGTCCGTTACTCTCCCAGTACAGTACAATGTCTCTGCTTATTGCTTAGGGCTGTTGTTTTGGTCCGTTACTCTCTCAGTACAGTACAATGTCTCTGCTTATTGCTTAGGGCTGTTGTCTTGGTCCGTTACTCTCCCAGTACAGTACAATGTCTCTGCTTATTGCTTAGGGCTGTTGTCTTGGTCCGTTACTCTCCCAGTACAGTACAATGTCTCTGCTTATTGCTTAGGGCTGTTGTTTTGGTCCGTTACTCTCCCAGTACAGTACAATGTCTCTGCTTATTGCTTAGGGCTGTTGTCTTGGTCCGTTACTCTCCCAGTACAGCACCATGTCTCTGCTTATTGCTTAGGGCTGTTGTCTTGGTCCGTTACTCTCCCAGTACAGTACCATGTCTCTGCTTATTGCTTAGGGCTGTTGTTTTGGTCCGTTACTCTCCCAGTACAGTACCATGTCTCTGCTTATTGCTTAGGGCTGTTGTCTTGGTCCGTTACTCTCCCAGTACAGTACAATGTCTCTGCTTATTGCTTAGGGCTGTTGTCTTGGTCCGTTACTCTCCCAGTACAGTACAATGTCTCTGCTTATTGCTTAGGGCTGTTGTCTTGGTCCGTTACTCTCCCAGTACAGTACAATGTCTCTGCTTATTGCTTAGGGCTGTTGTTTTGGTCCGTTACTCTCCCAGTACAGTACAATGTCTCTGCTTATTGCTTAGGGCTGTTGTTTTGGTCCGTTACTCTCCCAGTACAGTACAATGTCTCTGCTTATTGCTTAGGGCTGTTGTCTTGGTCCGTTACTCTCCCAGTACAGTACAATGTCTCTGCTTATTGCTTAGGGGTGTTGTCTTGGTCCGTTACTCTCCCAGTACAGTACAATGTCTCTGCTTATTGCTTAGGGCTGTTGTCTTGGTCCGTTACTCTCCCAGTACAGTACCATGTCTCTGCTTATTGCTTAGGGCTGTTGTTTTGGTCCGTTACTCTCCCAGTACAGTACCATGTCTCTGCTTATTGCTTAGGGCTGTTGTCTTGGTCCATTACTCTCCCAGTACAGTACAATGTCTCTGCTTATTGCTTAGGGCTGTTGTCTTGGTCCGTTACTCTCCCAGTACAGCACCATGTCTCTGCTTATTGCTTAGGGCTGTTGTCTTGGTCCGTTACTCTCCCAGTACAGCACCATGTCTCTGCTTATTGCTTAGGGCTGTTGTCTTGGTCCGTTACTCTCCCAGTACAGTACCATGTCTCTGCTTATTGCTTAGGGCTGTTGTCTTGGTCCGTTACTCTCCCAGTACAGTACCATGTCTCTGCTTATTGCTTAGGGCTGTTGTCTTGGTCCGTTACTCTCCCAGTACAGTACAATGTCTCTGCTTATTTCCTTAGGGCTGTTGTCTTGGTCCGTTACTCTCCCAGTACAGTACAATGTCTCTGCTTATTGTTTAGGGCTGTTGTCTTGGTCCGTTACTCTGCCAGTACAGTACAATGTCTCTGCTTATTGCTTAGGGCTGTTGTCTTGGTCCGTTACTCTCCCAGTACAGTACAATGTCTCTGCTTATTGCTTAGGGCTGTTGTCTTGGTCCGTTACTCTCCCAGTACAGTACAATGTCTCTGCTTATTGCTTAGGGCTGTTGTTTTGGTCCGTTACTCTCCCAGTACAGTACAATGTCTCTGCTTATTGCTTAGGGCTGTTGTTTTGGTCCGTTACTCTCCCAGTACAGTACAATGTCTCTGCGTATTGCTTAGGGCTGTTGTCTTGGTCCGTTACTCTCCCAGTACAGTACAATGTCTCTGCTTATTGCTTAGGGGTGTTGTCTTGGTCCGTTACTCTCCCAGTACAGTACAATGTCTCTGCTTATTGCTTAGGGCTGTTGTCTTGGTCCGTTACTCTCCCAGTACAGTACCATGTCTCTGCTTATTGCTTAGGGCTGTTGTTTTGGTCCGTTACTCTCCCAGTACAGTACCATGTCTCTGCTTATTGCTTAGGGCTGTTGTCTTGGTCCGTTACTCTCCCAGTACAGTACAATGTCTCTGCTTATTGCTTAGGGCTGTTGTCTTGGTCCGTTACTCTCCCAGTACAGCACCATGTCTCTGCTTATTGCTTAGGGCTGTTGTCTTGGTCCGTTACTCTCCCAGTACAGCACCATGTCTCTGCTTATTGCTTAGGGCTGTTGTCTTGGTCCGTTACTCTCCCAGTACAGCACCATGTCTCTGCTTATTGCTTAGGGCTGTTGTCTTGGTCCGTTACTCTCCCAGTACAGTACAATGTCTCTGCTTATTGCTTAGGGCTGTTGTCTTGGTCCGTTACTCTCCCAGTACAGTACAATGTCTCTGCTTATTGCTTAGGGCTGTTGTCTTGGTCCGTTACTCTCCCAGTACAGTACAATGTCTCTGCTTATTGCTTAGGGCTGTTGTTTTGGTCCGTTACTCTCCCAGTACAGTACAATGTCTCTGCTTATTGCTTAGGGCTGTTGTTTTGGTCCGTTACTCTCCCAGTACAGTACAATGTCTCTGCTTATTGCTTAGGGCTGTTGTCTTGGTCCGTTACTCTCCCAGTACAGTACAATGTCTCTGCTTATTGCTTAGGGCTGTTGTCTTGGTCCGTTACTCTCCCAGTACAGTACAATGTCTCTGCTTATTGCTTAGGGCTGTTGTTTTGGTCCGTTACTCTCCCAGTACAGTACAATGTCTCTGCTTATTGCTTAGGGCTGTTGTCTTGGTCCGTTACTCTCCCAGTACAGCACCATGTCTCTGCTTATTGCTTAGGGCTGTTGTCTTGGTCCGTTACTCTCCCAGTACAGTACCATGTCTCTGCTTATTGCTTAGGGCTGTTGTTTTGGTCCGTTACTCTCCCAGTACAGTACCATGTCTCTGCTTATTGCTTAGGGCTGTTGTTTTGGTCCGTTACTCTCCCAGTACAGTACCATGTCTCTGCTTATTGCTTAGGGCTGTTGTTTTGGTCCGTTACTCTCCCAGTACAGTACCATGTCTCTGCTTATTGCTTAGGGCTGTTGTTTTGGTCCGTTACTCTCACAGTACAGTACAATGTCTCTGCTTATTGCTTAGGGCTGTTGTTTTGGTCCGTTACTCTCCCAGTACAGTACCATGTCTCTGCTTATTGCTTAGGGCTGTTGTTTTGGTCCGTTACTCTCCCAGTACAGTACCATGTCTCTGCTTATTGCTTAGGGCTGTTGTTTTGGTCCGTTACTCTCCCAGTACAGTACCATGTCTCTGCTTATTGCTTAGGGCTGTTGTTTTGGTCCGTTACTCTCACAGTACAGTACAATGTCTCTGCTTATTGCTTAGGGCTGTTGTTTTGGTCCGTTACTCTCCCAGTACAGTACCATGTCTCTGCTTATTGCTTAGGGCTGTTGTTTTGGTCCGTTACTCTCACAGTACAGTACAATGTCTCTGCTTATTGCTTAGGGCTGTTGTTTTGGTCCGTTACTCTCACAGTACAGTACCATGTCTCTGCTTATTGCTTAGGGCTGATGTCTTGGTCCGTTACTCTCCCAGTACAGTACCATGTCTCTGCTTATTGCTTAGGGCTGTTGTCTTGGTCCGTTACTCTCCCAGTACAGTACAATGTCTCTGCTTATTGCTTAGGGCTGTTGTCTTGGTCCGTTACTCCTCTTTATTTTTACAGATAACTTTCCACTGGTTTTACACCAAGCTAGAATGACTATGAATACGGATGACTCCCCAGTCTACATGTCAGCACCTCAAAGCCAGTGAGCTCACTGACCTTCTACAAACAGGAGTCACAGTGGGAATGGCTGACTGATAGTAAAACTAAACACATCTCAGACTAAAAGCATTTGTATTTGGTTCCAAACCTTTTCTAAAGACATAAACCTCAACTGGAGTTGGTGTAGAAAGGGTGAGGCCATTGAGAAAGTGGAGGAAGTTTAACTCCTAGATATAACACACAGGATGGTATATTATTACAGTCGACTCATATTGACCAAGTTGTTGTGAGAATGGGGAGGGGGTATGTCTTTTATAAAATATGTGTTTTCAGGCTCTGGTCTTGTCCCATCTTGATTACTGTCCGGTAATAGGGTCAGGTGCAGACAAGACAGATCGAGACAACTATGGTTAATACTGCAGACAGAGACAAGACAGATCGAGACAACTATGGTTAATATTGCAGACAGAGACAAGACAGATCGAGACAGCTATGGTTAATACTGCTGACAGAGACAAGACAGATCGAGACAACTATGGTTAATACTGCAGACAGAGACAAGACAGATCGAGACAACTATGGTTAATACTGCAGACAGAGACAAGACAGATCGAGACAACTATGGTTAATACTGCAGACAGAGACAAGACAGATCGAGACAACTATGGTTAATACTGCAGACAGAGACAAGACAGATCGAGACAACTATGGTTAATACTGCAGACAGAGACAAGACAGATCGAGACAACTATGGTTAATACTGCAGACAGAGAAAAGACAGATCGAGACAACTATGGTTAATACTGCAGACAGAGACAAGACAGATCGAGACAACTATGGTTAATACTGCAGACAGAGACAAGACAGATCGAGACAGCTATGGTTAATACTGCAGACAGAGACAAGACAGATCGAGACAGCTATGGTTAATACTGCAGACAGAGACAAGACAGATCGAGACAGCTATGGTTAATACTGCAGACAGAGACAAGACAGATCGAGACAGCTATGGTTAATACTGCAGACAGAGACAAGACAGATCGAGACAGCTATGGTTAATACTGCAGACAGAGACAAGACAGATCGAGACAACTATGGTTAATACTGCAGACAGAGACAAGACAGATCGAGACAGCTATGGTTAATACTGCAGACAGAGACAAGACAGATCGAGACAGCTATGGTTAATACTGCAGACAGAGACAAGACAGATCGAGACAACTATGGTTAATACTGCAGACAGAGACAAGACAGATCGAGACAACTATGGTTAATACTGCAGACAGAGACAAGACAGATTGAGACAACTATGGTTAATACTGCAGACAGAGACAAGACAGATCGAGACAACTATGGTTAATACTGCAGACAGAGACAAGACAGATCGAGATAGCTATGGTTAATACTGCAGACAGAGACAAGACAGATCGAGACAGCTATGGTTAATACTGCAGACAGAGACAAGACAGATCGAGACAGCTATGGTTAATACTGCAGACAGAGACAAGACAGATCGAGACAACTATGGTTAATACTGCAGACAGAGACAAGACAGATCGAGACAGCTATGGTTAATACTGCAGACAGAGACAAGACAGATCGAGACAACTATGGTTAATACTGCAGACAGAGACAAGACAGATCGAGACAACTATGGTTAATACTGCAGACAGAGACAAGACAGATCGAGACAACTATGGTTAATACTGCAGACAGAGACAAGACAGATCGAGACAGCTATGGTTAATACTGCAGACAGAGACAAGACAGATCGAGACAACTATGGTTAATACTGCAGACAGAGACAAGACAGATCGAGACAGCTATGGTTAATACTGCAGACAGAGACAAGACAGATCGAGACAACTATGGTTAATACTGCAGACAGAGACAAGACAGATCGAGACAGCTATGGTTAATACTGCAGACAGAGACAAGACAGATCGAGACAGCTATGGTTAATACTGCAGACAGAGACAAGACAGATCGAGACAGCTATGGTTAATACTGCAGACAGAGACAAGACAGATCGAGACAGCTATGGTTAATACTGCAGACAGAGACAAGACAGATCGAGACAGCTATGGTTAATACTGCAGACAGAGACAAGACAGATCGAGACAGCTATGGTTAATACTGCAGACAGAGACAAGACAGATCGAGACAGCTATGGTTAATACTGCAGACAGAGACAAGACAGATCGAGACAACTATGGTTAATACTGCAGACAGAGACAAGACAGATCGAGACAACTATGGTTAATACTGCAGACAGAGACAAGACAGATCGAGACAACTATGGTTAATACTGCAGACAGAGACAAGACAGATCGAGACAGCTATGGTTAATACTGCAGACAGAGACAAGACAGATCGAGACAACTATGGTTAATACTGCAGACAGAGACAAGACAGATCGAGACAGCTATGGTTAATACTGCAGACAGAGACAAGACAGATCGAGACAGCTATGGTTAATACTGCAGACAGAGACAAGACAGATCGAGACAGCTATGGTTAATACTGCAGACAGAGACAAGACAGATCGAGACAGCTATGGTTAATACTGCAGACAGAGACAAGACAGATCGAGACAGCTATGGTTAATACTGCAGACAGAGACAAGACAGATCGAGACAGCTATGGTTAATACTGCAGACAGAGACAAGACAGATCGAGACAGCTATGGTTAATACTGCAGACAGAGACAAGACAGATCGAGACAACTATGGTTAATACTGCAGACAGAGACAAGACAGATCGAGACAACTATGGTTAATACTGCAGACAGAGACAAGACAGATCGAGACAACTATGGTTAATACTGCAGACAGAGACAAGACAGATCGAGACAACTATGGTTAATACTGCTGGTTCAAAACAGAGAAGCCCTTAACTCCACATACAGAACTAACATCAACTAAAGGCCCGTCTTTAACCTGGTTGAGGTTTTGACAAGAGCTGAACTGCTTCTCTTCTAGTTGTTTTAATGAGAAATATTACCGTGATGAAAGTTCCAGATTGTCTACGTAATCAAATAACATTCAGCTCAGACACCCACAAGGCATTTCACTAGGGGTCTCTTCACAGTCCCCAAGTTCAAAACGAACTCACTGCAACACACAGTATTCTACAGAGCCATGATCACATGGAACTCCCTTTCACCTCAAATTACTCAAGAAAACAGCAAGATTCCCTTAAAAAATGTATGAAACAACATCTCGTGGAACGACAGAGACTGTGAGGGGACACACAGACACACACAGACACACTAACACACAGACACACAGACACACTGACACACGCACACTCCTTCTGAAGGCCTGCCTGTTATAATAGCAGATGGTCTTTCTCATCCATCACAGAGTCGGGGACATCGGGGCCATCTGGCCCCAGCCAGGCCTCGCCCACCTTCAGGACCAATGGCTTCAACCTGGGCCTCTTCCCACATCCTCCACCCTCACTCTGAACAGTCAACACCCATGTCTCAGCAAGAGCTCTTGATGTGTTAAATGATCAATTAAATGATCAATCAATCAATCATCATTATCTACAATCAAGGACTCTGAATCCACTGTGTTACGATAGTAAATCATTTCTCAAAGTGAAAATCCATAGGATGGGAATCCTCCAACCTGGTCTGCTATACATTCAGTGCTGCTTCTGGATGGAATCCCATGTCCTGAGGTTTCAGACCGACACCCAGAGTGTCGGGATCACAGGAGTTCATATATTCATGATTGTATTTCCTGAGGTTTCAGACCGACACCCAGAGTGTCGGGCTCACAGGAGTTCATATATTCATGATTGTATTTCCTGAGGTTTCAGACCGACACCCAGAGTGTCGGGCTCACAGGAGTTCATATATTCATGATTGTTTGCAACCAACGTCTCTTGACTCCACTGGCTCAAGATACCAAAGTGAAAATCCATAAAATCGCAGTCACCCATCATCAATCATCATCTGGGTCATTCCACGAAATGAGTGTCTTTTTGTTGTTTTAAGAAGAAATTCTGCACCAATACAGAGTTGTGTCTTGTGGGGTATGTATGGGTGTCTGTGGTTTTCTCCATGTGGTTTAAAGACCACATGGCGAATTTAAATCAATATTTTTTTTTATAGAAATAAAGACTTGCTAAAGTGCTCAACTTCAGCATTTTGACGTGTCCCTCTGTGACTTTTAACCCACTTTCCCCTGTCACTAGGGGATTTATGGCTGATTAAAAATTAAATCTACCACGGTCAACCCCTCCACGGTCAACCCTGCCGCGGTCAACGCTGTTACGGTCAATCTTGTTACGGTCAACCCTGTTACGGTCAACCCTGTTACAGTCAACCCCGTTACTGTGTTACTGTCAACCCTGTTACGGTCAACCCTGTTACTGTTAACCCTGTCACTGTCAACCCTGTTACGGTCAACCCTGTTACTGTTAACCCTGTTACTGTCAACCCTGTCACTGTCATCCCTGTCACTGTCAACCCTGTTACGGTCAACCCTGTTACTGTGTTACTGTCAACCCTGTTACAGTCAACCCTGTTACTGTGTTACTGTCAACCCTGTTATTGTCAACCCTGTTATTGTCAACCCTGTTATTGTCAACCCTGTTATTGTCAACCCTGTTATTGTCAACCCTGTTACTGTCAAACCTGTTACTGTCAGCCCTGTTACTGTCAACCCTGTTACTGTCAAACCTGTTACTGTCAACCCTGTTACTGTCAACCCTGTTACTGTCAACCCTGTTACTGTCAACCCTGTTACTGTCAACCCTGTTACTGTCAACCCTGTTACTGTCAACCCTGTTACTGTCAACCCTGTTACTGTCAACCCTGTTACTGTCAACCCTGTTACTGTCAACCCTGTTACTGTCAACCCTGTTACTGTCAACCCTGTTACTGTCAACCCTGTTACTGTCAACCCTGTTACTGTCAACCCTGTTACTGTCAACCCTGTTACTGTCAACCCTGTTACTGTCAACCCTGTTACTGTCAACCCTGTTACTGTCAGCCCTGTTACTGTCAACCCTGTTACTGTCAACCCTGTTACTGTCAACCCTGTTACTGTCAACCCTGTTACTGTCAACCCTGTTACTGTCAACCCTGTTACTGTCAACCCTGTTACTGTCAACCCTGTTACTGTCAGCCCTGTTACTGTCAACCCTGTTACTGTCAACCCTGTTACTGTCAGCCCTGTTACTGTCAACCCTGTTACTGTCAACCCTGTTACTGTCAACCCTGTTACTGTCAACCCTGTTACTGTCAACCCTGTTACTGTCAACCCTGTTACTGTCAACCCTGTTACTGTCAACCCTGTTACTGTCAACCCTGTTACTGTCAACCCTGTTACTGTCAGCCCTGTTACTGTCAACCCTGTTACTGTCAACCCTGTTACTGTCAACCCTGTTACTGTCAACCCTGTTACTGTGTTACTGTCAACCCTGTTACTGTCAACCCTGTTACTGTCAACCCTGTTACTGTGTTACTGTCAACCCTGTTACTGTCAACCCTGTTACTGTCAACCCTGTTCCTCTACTTGACACTTTTTTATTTAACAGTTTGAAATGGGAAAACGTGATTTTATTAAGTTGAACATCTCTTTATGACAGAATGTTGAAATGAGGTGAAATCAAATGTGTTTTTAATTATTATTTTTTTACCAAGGTACACATCTCCAAAGGCACTGGTGGTCAACCCTGTTACTGTCAACCCTGCTACTGTCAACCTGTTTTTTTTTAACCAAGGTACACATCTCCAAAGGCACTGGTGGTCAACCCTGTTACTGTCAACCCTGCTACTGTCAACCTGTTTTTTTTTAACCAAGGTACACATCTCCAAAGGCACTGGTGGTCAACCCTGTTACTGTCAACCCTGCTACTGTCAACCTGTTTTTTTTTACCAAGGTACACATCTCCAAAGGCACTGGTGGTCAACCCTGTTACTGTCAACCCTGCTACTGTCAACCTGTTTTTTTACCAAGGTACACATCTCCAAAGGGACTGGTGGAGCGACCCATCAATACATCCAGAGTGTAGATGGGAAATATCTACACTCTACTCACCACGGTGACCATACAGCGCGCTGAGACCGGAGCGTTCTCCACCCGTACCTCCTGCTCCGGCTGTGCCAACAGGCTGACGGCTCCATGCCCACGGGGCGCCTGGCGGGACTGGGACTCCAGCAGGGCAGCGGGCATCAGCTTAGCCAGCCTGGCATGGGTCTGGGAGGACTGGGTGAGGAGGCTGTCCACCCTGGCCATGTCCCTGCTGAAACATTCTGTATGATCAGGGTGCACTATGGAGACATCTCATTAGTTCCATTTCATGTGTACTACGGCAGGTAGAACCTGAATCGCAGTATTACATACAGTAACATGAGATACAAGACAACAAAGAGAGTTGGTTGTAAAATACTATTAAACTAAAGGTTAAATTGTGTTGAATAATTCTTTATTGTGTCCCTTTCTGTGAATGTCTCTTGCATCTCAAACACAACATCCTCACTACATCTGCGTTTCATTTTGTTTTTTAAATGCGTTTCATTTTTTGTTATGTGATGGACTGTGTTGGTTTCAAGCATCCCTCTTTACCTGAAGCTGTCCAGTCTGGCCTGGTGCTGGGCACTGAGGGTGTTAACCAAGGCATGGAGACTGTCTCTGTCCCCACCACGCTGCCACCCGGGTGTCTCCAGACTCAGGGTCCTCTCCTGGCCATCTTGGTCCACGTGACGGTACACCAGGACTGGGCTGTCCGACCACCTCCTCCCCTCACCGGTCCTGGTCGTGTAGCGGTCATGGTCACCAGAAAAAACATCTACAAAGAGAGAGGGAATGGGTTGATGCTAGCTGCAGGTCTACCACTATGGTTGATGCTATGCTAGCTGCAGGTTCAACACTATGGTTGATGCTATGCTAGCTGCAGGTCTACCACTATGGTTGATGCTATGCTAGCTGCAGGTCTTACCACTCTGGTTGATGCTGTGCTATCTGCAGGTCTACCACTATGGTTGATGCTATGCTAGCTGCAGGTCTACCACTCTGGTTGAAGCTGTGCTAGCTGTAGGTCTACCACTATGGTTGATGCTATGCTAGCTGTAGGTCTACCACTATGGTTGATGCTATGCTAGCTCTAGGTCTTACCACTCTGGTTGATGCTGTGCTATCTGCAGGTCTACCACTATGGTTGATGCTATGATAGCTGCAGGTCTATCACTCTGGTTGATGCTGTGCTATCTGCAGGTCTACCACTATGGTTGATGCTATGATAGCTGCAGGTCTACCACTATGGTTGATCCTATGCTAGCTGCAGGTCTACCACTATGGTTGATGCTGTGCTAGCTGTAGGTCTACCAATATGGTTGATGCTATGCTTGCTGTAGGTCTTACCACTCTGGTTGATGCTATGCTAGCTGCAGGTCTACCACTATGGTTGATGCTATGCTAGCTCTAGGTCTTAACACTCTGGTTGATGCTATGCTAGCTGCAGGTCTACCACTCTGGTTGATGCTATGCTAGCTGCAGGTCTACCACTATGGTTGATGCTATGCTAGCTGTAGGTCTTACCACTCTGGTTGATGCTATGCTAGCTGTAGGTCTACCACTATGGTTGAAGCTATGCTAGCTGCAGGTATACCAATATGGTTGATGCTATGCTAGCTGCAGGTTTACCCATATGGTTTCTTTGGACTCAAAATGCTAATCAAGATTTATTGACATCAAGTTTCATTTTGAGCTCTCAGTTTTAAAAAATTAATCCCTCACAGACAAGAAAGAGAAAGAGGAAGAACGAGAGCATCACACAGTTCATAGGAAAGCAAGGAAGAGACAGAATGGATAAGAGAAGGAGAGAGAGAGAGAGATGTTCTATATAGTCTGGTATTATAGAGAAGAAGGAGAGAGAGATGGTTGTTCTATATTGTCTGGTATTATAGAGAAGAAGGAGAGAGAGAGGGTTGTTCTATATAGTCTGGTATTATAGAGAAGAAGGAGAGAGAGAGGGTAGTTCTATATAGTCTGGTATTATAGAGAAGAAGGAGAGAGAGAGAGAGGGTTGTTCTATATAGTCTGGTATTATAGAGAAGAAGGAGAGAGAGAGGGTTGTTCTATATAGTCTGGTATTATAGAGAAGAAGGAGAGAGAGAGGGTTGTTCTATATAGTCTGGTATTATAGAGAAGAAGGAGAGAGAGAGGGTAGTTCTATATAGTCTGGTATTATAGAGAAGAAGGAGAGAGAGAGAGAGGGTTGTTCTATATAGTCTGGTATTATAGAGAGGAAGGAGAGAGAGAGAGAGGGTTGTTCTATATAGTCTGGTATTATAGAGAAGAAGGAGAGAGAGAGAGAGATGGTTGTTCTATATAGTCTGGTATTATAGAGAAGAAGGAGAGAGAGAGAGATGTTCTACATAGTCTGATATGACAGAAAAGAAGGAGAGAGAGGGATGGATAGTGTTCATAGTCTTTGGTATTTGTTTAATTAAGCTGATCAGTCATCCGCTCATGCCCCGAGCCATGAAACCTGCCCCTTTTCCTCTTTCTCCCTCTCCCTGCTCTCTGTGCTCTCTCTCTCTTTCACTTTCTCTCTCTGTCTCTCTCTCTCGGTGCTCTTTCTCTCTCTCTTTCACTTTCTCTCTCTGGCTCTCTCTCTCTCTCTGTGCTCTCTCTCTCCCTCTCCCTGCTCTCTGTGCTCTCTCTCTCCCTGCTCTCTGTGCCCTCTCTCCCTGCTCCCCCTCTCTTTCTCTCTGTGCTCTCTCTGTGCTCTCTCTCCCTGCTCTCTGTGCTCTCTCTCTCTGTGCTCTCTCTCCCTGCTCCCTGTGCTCTCTCTCTCCCTGCTCCCCCTCTCTTTCTCTCTGTGCCCTCTCTGTGCTCTCTCTCCCTGCTCTCTGTGCTCTCTCTCTCTGTGCTCTCTCTCCCTGCTCCCTGTGCTCTCTCTCTCCCTGCTCCCTCTCTCTTTCTCTCTGTGCTCTCTCCTTCTGTGCTCTCTCTCTCCCTGCTCTCTGTGCTTGCTCACTGTTTCTCTCACTCTTTCTCGAGTGAATGTCATGTTGTTATTCATTTTCCAGATTGAGAGGCGGAGGCAGCAGGCAGCAGGCAGCAGGGAGAGAGATACAGTAGGGAGAGAGAGAGCGAGAGCGAGAGAGAGAGAGAGAGAGAGAAAGGGAGGGAGGGTGAGAGAGAGAGATATGGGGAGAGAAAGATCACATTTCCTCATGTGCCAGGCACGCGTGTCAGCACAGCAAGGTGGTATGGAAGGGAAGTGGGAAGAAGAAATGTCATCCCTCCTAGGGGATCACACTACATCACACTATATCTGATGCCAGTGAAGAGAATGAAAGCTCTGATTTTAGGAATCATTTCGGCTTCTTCTGAGAGTGTAGAACAGAATAAGCATTCTAGAACTCAGGGGCGTAGGCCTGGAGGTCAACAGCTGCCAATCACATGGGTTTTTCCCATTGACCTTCACTGAGTGACAAGCATAGAGTTAGGAATTAGAATGCTAGTGGAATTTAAAAAGATCTCTATGGTAACAGCCAGATGATCTTCTCTAGACATCTAGTTTACAGGCTGCGTTGGTTTTACAGTATCTCTCTGAGTCACAATGACAGGTTTATCAATGGTCTTCTGGTATAGACTAAGAGCAGAATAAATACATGTAGTCTATCTACATGTCTCTCTCTCTCTCTCCCCCCTCTCTCCTCTCTTGCTCTCCTCCTCTCTCCCCCTCTCTCTTTCTCCCTCTTAACCTGTAATAAACTGTGTATCAGTATGATACAGTAATGACAGCTGTAAAATCTATGTAGAATATCACAATAGTAAACTCGGTAATTATTGTATTGTACATTCTCTGTAAAACAACGTGTATATTACGTGGCATTGTCTTTAGACTAACACCGTTCACAATACAGTCTCCTTCATCCAGGTCATTACTGCTGCGCGACCCTTCCTCTTTCACAAACACAGTTGAGACATTTTCTCCCTAACGACAGTAGTGTTGTTTTCGGCCGGTTGCTAGCCATGGTCCTGAAAACACGCTTCCTTATTGGATTAGAGGTGGGATTCTATTCGATCGGCTTTCAGCCTCGAGTTTTATGCATTTGCAGACGGACCACACAAACGGAACAACTTCGATTCTGTCTTTGTTGCATGAAAAATTCAGATGAAAAATAAGATGGTTATGCTTCTAATGCACCGTTACATATTGACGGTAGCCCTATTCCTCATCATTGGCATAAATCATGCATGCAGCAACAACATGCACGCAGCACCTGACAAAACAAATACCATTGCAACCCTGTATAAACTACATACAGATGTGCCTGCTATGCGTGATGCTGAAAGCATAGGTTATGGAGTTGCATTGAATGGTATAGGTGTTTCTGTGCACTAACTGGACAATAGGCTATAACACCAGTCAGTGATGACATTCATTGAATCTATTTGAATGCTTGCTGGGTTATTGGTGTCGTAATCTGCGCCACTTACCTGCTTTTCCCATCTGTAGTAAAAAGGATAAAACCATAAAAAAGCCGCATCTTCTTTGCTGCATCTTTCCCGTCCAGGTACCGCGGACAGCTCACATTCAAAGGCGATTCGGGAGGAACAAGAAGCGGTCCTTTTTGTCTGTCTGTATCGGCTGCTGGTGAGGTTAAAATCAGGGTTCAATGTCGAGAATTACAACGATCCAACCCTGCTATAACTTGCATTCAATTGCGTTTATGTTATACTGTGTGCAAGTTACCAAGTTCAGTCTTTATCATAGCCTCCCGCCCAACGCGCCCCAGAGGAGACAGAGTCGCATCTGGGCTCGAGGCTGCGGTTACTCGGAGCGGGTTCGCCTTGTGGAACTAGTTGTCTGCATCAACGCGAAGCAAGATTCCACGCTGCGCTACAGTGGGCGTGGCAGACGTTGCATTCTTGGCCTTTCATTCGCTAAGGTTGATCAAAATGGAAATGAGCAAGATTGTAAAAATGTGAAATTCGAACAGTAAATTATACACCCCATCAACCCCCTCTAAATGCAATGTAAAGATTAGCCAGCACAAAGTCATATTCTCTCCTCTCGGAAAACTCATTGAAAAGACCCACACACACACACACCCTCTCATATCATTACCAAGCCCAGCTCCCTGTAGAGGAGAGGCTGTGCAACAATGACAACATGTAAAAAATATCAAACAATTAGAGAGTGTTGTTTCCCCAAATGTAAAACCTTGATTGAAGTTTTTGAAGACCTCTCTGATGAGAATAAGATACCCTTGTTGTTGGGGGAGGAGGCAGAGAGCTGTGGGTTGGCAGCGCACTACATTGAAGACATCTCTGATGAGAATAAGGTCCCTTGTTGTTGGGGGAGGAGGCAGAGAGCTGTGGGTTGGCAGCGCACTACATTGAAGACATCTCTGATGAGAATAAGTTCCCTTGTTGTTGGGGGAGGAGGCAGAGAGCTGTGGGTTGGCAGCGCACTACATTGAAGACATCTCTGATGAGAATAAGCTACCCTTGTTGTTGGGGGAGGAGGCAGAGAGCTGTGGGTTGGCAGCGCACTACATTGAAGACATCTCTGATGAGAATAAGCTACCCTTGTTGTTGGGGGAGGAGGCAGAGAGCTGTGGGTTGGCAGCGCACTACATTGAAGACCTCTCTGATGAGAATAAGCTACCCTTGTTGTTGGGGGAGGAGGCAGAGAGCTGTGGGTTGGCAGCGCACTACATTGAAGACATCTCTGATGAGAATAAGCTACCCTTGTTGTTGGGGGAGGAGGCAGAGAGCTGTGGGTTGGCAGCGTACTACATTGCTGCCTGCAATAAGATGAGGGACAGTGTCTGGCAGACCAACCAACCTGCACATGTCCTCTATACCATTGTTATTGTTATTATTCAATATAGGGTTATTTTGACCCTTGATTATTGTTGTAACTGTTGTCCTGTTGTCAATAATGATTATCATAAATGTAATTATGTTAATATTGTATCTCTCCAAAGTAAGCTTTGGCAATGTGTACATTGATACAGCATGCCAATAAAGCAAATTGAATTGAGAGAGAGAGACAGAGAGAGAGAGAGAGACAGAGAGAGAGAGAGACAGAGAGACAGAGAGAGAGAGAGACAGAGAGAGAGAGAGACAGAGAGAGAGAGAGACAGAGAGAGAGAGAGACAGAGAGAGAGAGACAGAGACAGAGAGAGAGAGACAGAGAGAGAGAGACAGAGAGACAGAGAGAGAGAGACAGAGACAGAGAGAGAGAGACAGAGAGTCAGAGAGAGAGAGACAGAGAGACAGAGAGAGAGTGTTGCCCTGGAGCACACAAAAAACTATACATACCTTGGCCTAAACATCAGCGCCACAGGTAACTTCCACAAAGCTGTGAACGATCTGAGAGACAAGGCAAGAAGGGCATTCTATGCCATCAAAAGGAACATACATTTCAACATACCAATTAGGATTTGGCTAAAAATACTTGAATCAGTCATAGAGCCCATTGCCCTTTATGGTTCTGAGGTCTGGGGTCCGCTCACCAACCAAGATTTCACAAAATGGGACAAACACCAAATTGAGACTCTGCATGCAGAATTCTGCAAAAATATCCTCCGTGTACAACGTAGAACACCAAATAATGCATGCAGAGTAGAATTAGGCCGATACCCACTAATTATCAAAATCCAGAAAAGAGCCGTTAAATTCTATAACCACCTAAAAGGAAGCGATTCCCAAACCTTCCATAACAAAGCCATCACCTACAGAGAGATGAACCTGGAGAGGAGTCCCCTAAGCAAGCTGGTCCTGGGGCTCTGTTCACAAACACAAACACACCCTACAGAGCCCCAGGACAGCAGCACAATTAGACCCAACCAAATCATGAGAAAACAAAAAGATAATTACTTGACACATTGGAAAGAATTAACAAAAAAACAGAGCAAACTAGAATGCTATTTGGCCCTACACAGAGAGTACACAGCGGCAGAATACCTGACCACTGTGACTGACCCAAAATTAAGGAAAGCTTTGACTATGTACAGACTCAGTGAGCATAGCCTTGCTATTGAGAAAGGCCGCCGTAGGCAGACATGGCTCTCAAGAGAAGACAGGCTATGTGCTCACTGCCCACAAAATGAGGTGGAAACTGAGCTGTACTTCCTAACCTCCTGCCAAATGTATGACCATATTAGAGAGACATATTTCCCTCAGATTACACAGATCCACAAAGAATTCGAAAACAAATCCAATTTTGATAAACTCCCATATCTACTGGGTGAAATTCCACAGTGTGCCATCACAGCAGCAAGATGTGTGACCTGTTGCCAGGAGAAAAGGGCAACCAGTGAAGAACACACACCATTGTAAATTCAACCCATTCTATGCTTATTTATTTTGTGTCCTTTACCATTTGTACATTGTTAAAACACTGTATATATATATATATATATATATAATATGACATTTGTAATGTCTTTATTGTTTAGAAACTTCTGTATGTGTAATGTTTACTGTTAATTTTTATTGTTTATTTCACTTTATATTTTATCTACCTCACTTGCTTAGGCAATGTTAATGCATTTCCCATGCCAATAAAGCCCTTGAATTGAATTGAATTGAGAGATACAGAGAGAGAGAGAGAGAGAGAGAGACAGAGACAGAGACAGAGACAGAGACAGAGACAGAGACAGAGACAGAGACAGAGAGAGACAGAGAGAGAGAGAGACAGACAGAGAGAGACAGAGAGAGACAGAGAGAGACAGAGAGAGACAGAGAGAGCGAGAGCGAGAGCGAGAGCGAGAGAGAGAGAGAGACAGAGAGAGAGAGACAGAGAGAGACAGAGCGAGAGAGCGAGAGCGAGAGCGAGAGCGAGAGAGAGAGAGAGACAGAGAGACAGAGAGAGAGACAGAGAGAGAGAGAGTACAAGCAGAGCTGACACTGTGATGTATTGAGTAGTTGGAGATAGTGGTGACTCTGGCAGGCAAGCCCAGACCACAGAAACTACAGCCCAAACTACAGAAACCCAGTCATTCCCTATGGGGTTCCTTTTCCGTTTTAGAGCACTTTGAACTACAGTATAATCATTCTGCCTGCAGAGAACTCTCAAATACAGCAGTAGCTTAGTGCCAAGTCAAGCAGAAGGCAATACATCAATTCTAATGACTTGGAGCTCAGTGCTGCATACCTTCCTGTCCAGTAGAGCTCAGTGCTGCATACCTTCCTGTCCAGTAGAGCTCAGTGCTGCATACCTTCCTGTCCAGTAGAGCTCAGTGCTGCATACCTTCCTGTCCAGTAGAGCTCAGTGCTGCATACCTTCCTGTCCAGTAGAGCTCAGTGCTGCATACCTTCCTGACCAGTGGAGCTCAGTGTAGGTGTTGCATACCTTCCTGTCAAGTGGAGCTCAGTGCTGCATACCTTCCTGTAGAGTGGAGCTCAGTGTAGGTGCTGCATACCTTCCTGTCCAGTGGAGCTCAGTGTTGCATACCTTCCTGTCCAGTGGAGCTCAGTGCTGCATACCTTCCTGTAGAGTGGAGCTCAGTGCTGCATACCTTCCTGTCCAGTGGAGCTCAGTGTAGGTGTTGCATACCTTCCTGTCCAGTGGAGCTCAGTGTAGGTGTTGCATTCCTTCCTGACCAGTGGAGCTCAGTGTAGGTGTTGCATACCTTCCTGTCCAGTGGAGCTCAGTGCTGCATACCTTCCTGTAGAGTGGAGCTCAGTGTAGGTGCTGCATACCTTCCTGTCCAGTGGAGCTCAGTGTAGGTGTTGCATACCTTCCTGTCCAGTGGAGCTCAGTGTAGGTGTTGCATTCCTTCCTGTCCAGTGGAGCTCAGTGTAGGTGTTGCATACCTTCCTGTCCAGTGGAGCTCAGTGTTGCATACCTTCCTGACCAGTGGAGCTCAGTGCTGCATACCTTCCTGACCAGTGGAGCTCAGTGTTGCATATCTTCCTGTCCAGTGGAGCTCAGTGTAGGTGTTGCATACCTTCCTGTCCAGTGGAGCTCAGTGTTGCATACCTTCCTGACCAGTGGAGCTCAGTGCTGCATACCTTCCTGACCAGTGGAGCTCAGTGCTGCATACCTTCCTGACCAGTGGAGCTCAGTGTAGGTGTTGCATACCTTCCTGACCAGTGGAGCTCAGTGTAGGTGTTGCATACCTTCCTGTCCAGTGGAGCTCAGTGCTGCATACCTTCTGTGATATGCTTCACCTGTGAGACCACAAACTCCGATGTCTCGGAGAGCATCATCAAGAAATCGTGCAAACTCACATGTACTTGCCAGCCTTTTCAAAGCAAGGATGTAGTCAGCCACGGTTTCCCCTTGACTCTGGTGACGTTGGTAAAATCTGAAACGTTCTGCAATGAGAATTGGCTTAGGCTTGAAATACCTTGAAAGAGTTTCAGTCAGTTCTGCATAGTTCAACTCCACTGCTTTCATTGGTTCGATGAGACCTTTCAGCAATCCATTCTCAGTTGGACCCAAAACACTGAGAAATATGTCTGCTTTCTTTCCATCTCTGATTTCATTTGCAGCCAGCCAACACTCAAAACGCTCCAAATAGGAATCAAAATCCTCTTTTGTAGCCTCAAACTCTGGTACTCGACCAATGGTTGCCATTTTCACAGTTAATTGTTCAGTTTCCTTATATTCCTTAATTTTCTGAATATTCATATAATTCTTCACTTCAGAAGTTTCTGCAATTACTTCATTCACTGCACTCATTTGTATTAATGTACCGTGTTACGTCCCTTCTTCCTTTTTTCTTTCTTCTTGCCAATATTTCTCCACTGAGATCACCTAATTTCAATGGGTTCAAGAGACAGTTTTTGCTTTTAAATTTAACCACCAGAGGGCAGTGTCGCTATTCTGGACTCCAATAGTCTTGCTTACTTGGCAGCTCCTGAATACTGTACTAGCAGTGCTAGCAGTGGTTAGTCTTCTCTTACTGGCGAAAGAAAATAAAAAAAATAACTGTTCGCGGCATTCCAGTGCGCATGTGCATTTCCTATTAGGTGTAGTAACGTAACACTGCCGTAATGCATTACTGCTTAGTAACAGCACAGTAACTAATATAAACAGATGTAGATCCCAGATACTACACATACCTTCCTGTCCAGTGGAGCTCAGTGTAGGTGTTGCATACCTTCCTGTCCAGTGGAGCTCAGTGTAGGTGTTGCATACCTTCCTGTCCAGTGGAGCTCAGTGTAGGTGTTGCATACCTTCCTGACCGGTGGAGCTCAGTGTAGGTGTTGCATACCTTCCTGTCCAGTGGAGCTCAGTGTAGGTGTTGCATACCTTCCTGTCCAGTGGAGCTCAGCGTAGGTATTGCATACCTTCCTGACCGGTGGAGCTCAGTGTAGGTGTTGCATACCTTCCTGTCCAGTGGAGCTCAGTGTAGGTGTTGCATACCTTCCTGTCCAGTGGAGCTCAGCGTAGGTGTTGCATACCTTCCTGACCGGTGGAGCTCAGTGTAGGTGTTGCATACCTTCCTGACCCGTGGAGCTCAGTGCTGCATACCTTCCTGACCAGTGGAGCTCAGTGTAGGTGTTGCATACCTTCCTGTCCAGTGGAGTTCAGTGTAGGTGTTGCATACCTTCCTGTCCAGTGGAGTTCAGTATAGGTGTTGCATACCTTCCTGTCCAGTGGAGCTCAGTGTAGGTGTTGCATACCTTCCTGACCAGTGGAGCTCAGTGTAGGTGTTGCATACCTTCCTGTCCAGTGGAGCTCAGTGTAGGTGCTGCATACCTTCCTGACCAGTGGAGCTCAGTGTAGGTGCTGCATACCTTCCTGTCCAGTGGAGCTCAGTGCTGCATACCTTCCTGTCCTGTGGAGTTCAGTGTAGGTGTTGCATACTGAAAGTTTAACTCCATTTGCAATAAACTTGTTTATCACAGAATACTCAAAAATGACATACTCAAAAATCAGCACTCTCTCCTGTCAACCCCCCCCCCCCGTCCTCAGCACTCTCTCCTGTCAACCCCCCCCCCCCCGTCCTCAGCACTCTCTCCTGTCAACCCCCCCCCCCGTCCTCAGCACTCTCTCCTGTCAACCCCCCCCCCCGTCCTCAGCACTCTCTCCTGTCAACCCCCCCCCCCCCCGTCCTCAGCACTCTCTCCTGTCAACCCCCCCCCCCCCTCCTCAGCACTCTCTCCTGTCAACCCCCCCCCCCCCCCGTCCTCAGCACTCTCTCCTGTCAACCCCCCCCCCCCCGTCCTCAGCACTCTCTCCTGTCAACCCCCCCCCCCCCCGTCCTCAGCACTCTCTCCTGTCAACCCCCCCCCCCCCCCGTCCTCAGCACTCTCTCCTGTCAACCCCCCCCCCCCGTCCTCAGCACTATCTCCTGTCAACCCCCCCCCCCCGTCCTCAGCACTCTCTCCTGTCAACCCCCCCCCCCCCGTCCTCAGCACTCTCTCCTGTCAACCCCCCCCCCCCCATCCTCAGCACTCTCTCCTGTCAACCCCCCCCCCCTGTCCTCAACACTCTCTCCTGTCAAAACTCCCCCCGTCCTCAGCACTCTCTCCTGTCAAAACTCCCCCCGTCCTCAGCACTCTCTCCTGTCAAAACTCCCCCCGTGCTCAGCACTCTCTCCTGTCAAAACTCCCCCCGTCCTCAACACTCTCTCCTGTCAACCCCCCGTCCCCCGTCCCCGTCCTCAACACTCTCTCCTGTCAACCCCCCCCCCTCGTCCTCAGCACTCTCTCCTGTCAAAACTCCCCCCGTCCTCAGCACTCTCTCCTGTCAAAACTCCCCCCGTCCTCAGCACTATCTCTTGTCAAAACTCCCCCCGTCCTCAGCACTCTCTCCTGTCAATCTCCCCGCGTTCTCAGCACTATTCCCTGTCAAAACTCCCCCTGTCCTCAGCACTCTCTCCTGTCAACCCCCCCCCCCCGTCCTCAACACTCTCTCCTGTCAAAACTCCCCCCGTTCTCAGCACTCTCTCCTGTCAAAACTCCCTCCGTCCTCAACACTCTCTCCTGTCAAAACTCCCCCCGTCCTCAGCACTCTTCCCTGTCAAAACTCCCCCCGTCCTCAGCACTCTCTCCTGTCAAAACTCCCCCCGTCCTCAGCACTCTCTCCTGTCAAAACTCCCCCCGTCCTCAGCACTCTCTCCTGTCAAAACTCCCCCCGTCCTCAGCACTCTTCCCTGTCAAAACTCCCCCCGTCCTCAGCACTCTCTCCTGTCAAAACTCCCCCCGTCCTCAGCACTCTCTCCTGTCAAAACTCCCCCCGTCCTCAACACTCTCTCCTGTCAAAACTCCTCCCGTCCTCAACACTCTCTCCTGTCAAAACTCCCCCCGTCCTCAGCACTCTCTCCTGTCAAAACTCCCCCCGTCCTCAGCACTCTCTCCTGTCAAAACTCCCCCCGTCCTCAGCACTCTTCCCTGTCAAAACTCCCCCCGTCCTCAGCACTCTTCCTGTCAAAACTCCCCCCGTCCTCAGCACTCTCTCCTGTCAAAACTCCCCCCGTCCTCAGCACTCTCTCCTGTCAAAACTCCCCCCGTCCTCAACACTCTCTCCTGTCAAAACTCCTCCCGTCCTCAGCACTCTCTCCTGTCAACCCCCCCCCCCCCCCCGTCCTCAGCACTCTCTCCTGTCAACCCCCCCCCCCCCGTCCTCAGCACTCTCTCCTGTCAACCCCCCCCCCGTCCTCAGCACTCTCTCCTGTCAACCCCCCCCCCCCCGTCCTCAGCACTCTCTCCTGTCAACCCCCCCCCCCGTCCTCAGCACTCTCTCCTGTCAACCCCCCCCCCGTCCTCAGCACTCTCTCCTGTCAACCCCCCCCCCCCTCCTCAGCACTCTCTCCTGTCAACCCCCGTCCTCCCGTCCTCACGTCCTCAGCACTCTCTCCTGTCAACCCCCCCCACCCCCCCGTCCTCAGCACTCTCTGCTGTCAACCCCCCCCCCCCCGTCCGTCCGTCCTCAGCACTCTCTCCTGTCAACCCCCCCCCCCCGTCCTCAGCACTCTCTCCTGTCAACCCCCCCCCCCCGTCCTCAACACTCTCTCCTGTCAACCCCCCCCCCCCGTCCTCAACACTCTCTCCTGTCAACCCCCCCCCCCGTCCTCAGCACTCTCTCCTGTCAACCCCCCCCCCCCGTCCTCAGCACTCTCTCCTGTCAACCCCCCCCCCCCGTCCTCAACACTCTCTCCTGTCAAAACTCCCCCCGTCCTCAGCACTCTCTCCTGTCAAAACTCCCCCCGTCCTCAGCACTCTCTCCTGTCAAAACTCCCCCCGTCCTCAGCACTCTCTCCTGTCAAAACTCCCCCCGTCCTCAACACTCTCTCCTGTCAACCCCCCGTCCCCCGTCCCCGTCCTCAACACTCTCTCCTGTCAACCCCCCCCCCCTCGTCCTCAGCACTCTCTCCTGTCAAAACTCCCCCCGTCCTCAGCACCTTCTCTTGTCAAAACTCCCCCCGTCCTCAGCACTCTCTCCTGTCAATCTCCCCCCGTCCTCAGCACTCTCTCCTGTCAAAACTCCCCCCGTCCTCAGCACTCTCTCCTGTCAAAACTCCCCCCGTCCTCAGCACTCTCTCCTGTCAAAACTCCCCCCGTCCTCAGCACTCTTCCCTGTCAAAACTCCCCCGTCCTCAGCACTCTCTCCTGTCAAAACTCCCCCCGTCCTCAGCACTCTCTCCTGTCAAAACTCCCCCCGTCCTCAACACTCTCTCCTGTCAAAACTCCTCCCGTCCTCAACACTCTCTCCTGTCAAAACTCCCCCCGTCCTCAGCACTCTCTCCTGTCAAAACTCCCCCCGTCCTCAGCACTCTCTCCTGTCAAAACTCCCCCCGTCCTCAGCACTCTTCCCTGTCAAACTCCCCCCGTCCTCAGCACTCTTCCCTGTCAAACTCCCCCCGTCCTCAGCACTCTCTCCTGTCAAAACTCCCCCCGTCCTCAGCACTCTCTCCTGTCAAAACTCCCCCCGTCCTCAGCACTCTTCCCTGTCAAAACTCCCCCCGTCCTCAGCACTCTCTCCTGTCAAAACTCCCCCCGTCCTCAGCACTCTCTCCTGTCAAAACTCCCCCCGTCCTCAGCACTCTCTCCTGTCAAAACTCCCCCCGTCCTCAGCACTCTTCCCTGTCAAAACTCCCCCCGTCCTCAGCACTCTTCCCTGTCAAAACTCCCCCCGTCCTCAGCACTCTCTCCTGTCAAAACTCCCCCCGTCCTCAGCACTCTCTCCTGTCAAAACTCCCCCCGTCCTCAACACTCTCTCCTGTCAAAACTCCTCCCGTCCTCAACACTCTCTCCTGTCAAAACTCCTCCCGTCCTCAGCACTCTCTCCTGTCAACCCCCCCCCCCCCCCCGTCCTCAGCACTCTCTCCTGTCAACCCCCCCCCCCCCGTCCTCAGCACTCTCTCCTGTCAACCCCCCCCCCCCCCGTCCTCAGCACTCTCTCCTGTCAACCCCCCCCCCCCCGTCCTCAGCACCCTCTCCTGTCAACCCCCCCCCCCCGTCCTCGCACTCTCTCCTGTCAACCCCCCCCCCGTCCTCAGCACTCTCTCCTGTCAACCCCCCCCCCCCCTCCTCAGCACTCTCTCCTGTCAACCCCCCCCCCCCCCGTCCTCACGTCCTCAGCACTCTCTCCTGTCAACCCCCCCCCACCCCCCGTCCTCAGCACTCTCTCCTGTCAACCCCCCCCCCCCCCCGTCCGTCCTCAGCACTCTCTCCTGTCAACCCCCCCCCCGTCCTCAGCACTCTCTCCTGTCAACCCCCCCCCCCCCCGTCCTCAGCACTCTCTCCTGTCAACCCCCCCCCCCCGTCCTCAGCACTCTCTCCTGTCAACCCCCCCCCCCGTCCTCAGCACTCTCTCCTGTCACCCCCCCCCCCCCTCCTCAGCACTCTCTCCTGTCAACCCCCGTCCTCCCGTCCTCACGTCCTCAGCACTCTCTCCTGTCAACCCCCCCCACCCCCCCCCGTCCTCAGCACTCTCTGCTGTCAACACCCCCCCCCCCCCCCGTCCGTCCTCAGCACTCTCTCCTGTCAACCCCCCCCCCCGTCCTCAGCACTCTCTCCTGTCAACCCCCCCCCCCGTCCTCAACACTCTCTCCTGTCAACCCCCCCCCCCCGTCCTCAACACTCTCTCCTGTCAACCCCCCCCCCGTCCTCAGCACTCTCTCCTGTCAACCCCCCCCCCCCCGTCCTCAGCACTCTCTCCTGTCAACCCCCCCCCCGTCCTCACACTCTCTCCTGTCAAAACTCCCCCCGTCCTCAGCACTCTCTCCTGTCAAAACTCCCCCCGTCCTCAGCACTCTCTCCTGTCAAAACTCCCCCCGTCCTCAGCACTCTCTCCTGTCAAAAACTCCCCCCGTCCTCAACACTCTCTCCTGTCAACCCCCCGTCCCCCGTCCCCGTCCTCAACACTCTCTCCTGTCAACCCCCCCCCCTCGTCCTCAGCACTCTCTCCTGTCAAAACTCCCCCGTCCTCAGCACCTTCTCTTGTCAAAACTCCCCCCGTCCTCAGCACTCTCTCCTGTCAATCTCCCCCGTCCTCAGCACTCTCTCCTGTCAAAACTCCCCCGTCCTCAGCACTCTCTCCTGTCAAAACTCCCCCCGTCCTCAGCACTCTCTCCTGTCAAAACTCCCCCCGTCCTCAGCACTCTTCCCTGTCAAAACTCCCCCCGTCCTCAGCACTCTCTCCTGTCAAAACTCCCCCCGTCCTCAGCACTCTCTCCTGTCAAAACTCCCCCCGTCCTCAACACTCTCTCCTGTCAAAACTCCTCCCGTCCTCAACACTCTCTCCTGTCAAAACTCCCCCCGTCCTCAGCACTCTCTCCTGTCAAAACTCCCCCGTCCTCAGCACTCTCTCCTGTCAAACTCCCCCCGTCCTCAGCACTCTTCCCTGTCAAAACTCCCCCCGTCCTCAGCACTCTTCCCTGTCAAAACTCCCCCCGTCCTCAGCACTCTCTCCTGTCAAAACTCCCCCCGTCCTCAGCACTCTCTCCTGTCAAAACTTCCCCCGTCCTCAGCACTCTTCCCTGTCAAAACTCCCCCCGTCCTCAGCACTCTCTCCTGTCAAAACTCCCCCCGTCCTCAGCACTCTCTCCTGTCAAAACTCCCCCCGTCCTCAGCACTCTCTCCTGTCAAAACTCCCCCCGTCCTCAGCACTCTTCCCTGTCAAAACTCCCCCCGTCCTCAGCACTCTTCCCTGTCAAAACTCCCCCCGTCCTCAGCACTCTCTCCTGTCAAAACTCCCCCGTCCTCAGCACTCTCTCCTGTCAAAACTCCCCCCGTCCTCAACACTCTCTCCTGTCAAAACTCCTCCCGTCCTCACACTCTCTCCTGTCAAAACTCCTCCCGTCCTCAGCACTCTCTCCTGTCAACCCCCCCCCCCCCCCGTCCTCAGCACTCTCTCCTGTCAACCCCCCCCCCCCGTCCTCAGCACTCTCTCCTGTCAACCCCCCCCCCCCCCGTCCTCAGCACTCTCTCCTGTCAACCCCCCCCCCCCCCGTCCTCAGCACCCTCTCCTGTCAACCCCCCCCCCCCGTCCTCGGCACTCTCTCCTGTCAACCCCCCCCCCCGTCCTCAGCACTCTCTCCTGTCAACCCCCCCCCCCCCCTCCTCAGCACTCTCTCCTGTCAACCCCCCCCCCCCCCGTCCTCACGTCCTCAGCACTCTCTCCTGTCAACCCCCCCCCCACCCCCCCGTCCTCAGCACTCTCTCCTGTCAACCCCCCCCCCCCCCGTCCGTCCTCAGCACTCTCTCCTGTCAACCCCCCCCCCCGTCCTCAGCACTCTCTCCTGTCAACCCCCCCCCCCCCCGTCCTCAACACTCTCTCCTGTCAACCCCCCCCCCCCCGTCCTCAACACTCTCTCCTGTCAACCCCCCCCCCGTCCTCAGCACTCTCTCCTGTCAACACCCCCCCCCCCGTCCTCAGCACTCTCTCCTGTCAACCCCCCCCCATCCTCAACACTCTCTCCTGTCAAAACTCCCCCCGTCCTCAGCACTCTCTCCTGTCAAAACTCCCCCGTCCTCAGCACTCTTCCCTGTCAAAACTCCCCCCGTCCTCAGCACTCTCTCCTGTCAAAACTCCCCCCGTCCTCAGCACTCTCTCCTGTCAAAACTCCCCCCGTCCTCAACACTCTCTCCTGTCAAAACTCCTCCCGTCCTCAACACTCTCTCCTGTCAAAACTCCCCCCGTCCTCAGCACTCTCTCCTGTCAAAACTCCCCCCGTCCTCAGCACTCTCTCCTGTCAAAAACTCCCCCCGTCCTCAGCACTCTTCCCTGTCAAAACTCCCCCCGTCCTCAGCACTCTTCCCTGTCAAAACTCCCCCCGTCCTCAGCACTCTCTCCTGTCAAAACTCCCCCCGTCCTCAGCACTCTCTCCTGTCAAAACTCCCCCCGTCCTCAACACTCTCTCCTGTCAAAACTCCTCCCGTCCTCAACACTCTCTCCTGTCAAAACTCCTCCCGTCCTCAGCACTCTCTCCTGTCAACCCCCCCCCCCCCCCGTCCTCAGCACTCTCTCCTGTCAACCCCCCCCCCCCCGTCCTCAGCACTCTCTCCTGTCAACCCCCCCCCCCCCGTCCTCAGCACTCTCTCCTGTCAACCCCCCCCCCCCCGTCCTCAGCACCCTCTCCTGTCAACCCCCCCCCCCCGTCCTCGGCACTCTCTCCTGTCAACCCCCCCCCCCGTCCTCAGCACTCTCTCCTGTCAACCCCCCCCCCCCCTCCTCAGCACTCTCTCCTGTCAACCCCCCCCCCCCCCCGTCCTCACGTCCTCAGCACTCTCTCCTGTCAACCCCCCCCACCCCCCCGTCCTCAGCACTCTCTCCTGTCAACCCCCCCCCCCCCCCGTCCGTCCTCAGCACTCTCTCCTGTCAACCCCCCCCCCCGTCCTCAGCACTCTCTCCTGTCAACCCCCCCCCCCCCCCGTCCTCAGCACTCTCTACGGGCAACCCCCCCCCCGTCCTCAGCACTCTCTCCTGTCAACCCCCCCCCCGTCCTCAGCACTCTCTCCTGTCAACCCCCCCCCCCCCTCCTCAGCACTCTCTCCTGTCAACCCCCGTCCTCCCGTCCTCACGTCCTCAGCACTCTCTCCTGTCAACCCCCCCCCACCCCCCCGTCCTCAGCACTCTCTGCTGTCAACCCCCCCCCCCCCCCCGTCCGTCCTCAGCACTCTCTCCTGTCAACCCCCCCCCCCCCGTCCTCAGCACTCTCTCCTGTCAACCCCCCCCCCCGTCCTCAACACTCTCTCCTGTCAACCCCCCCCCCCCCGTCCTCAACACTCTCTCCTGTCAACCCCCCCCCCGTCCTCAGCACTCTCTCCTGTCAACCCCCCCCCCCCCGTCCTCAGCACTCTCTCCTGTCAACCCCCCCCCCCGTCCTCAACACTCTCTCCTGTCAAAACTCCCCCCGTCCTCAGCACTCTCTCCTGTCAAAACTCCCCCCGTCCTCAGCACTCTCTCCTGTCAAACTCCCCCCGTCCTCAGCACTCTCTCCTGTCAAAACTCCCCCCGTCCTCAACACTCTCTCCTGTCAACCCCCCGTCCCCCGTCCCCGTCCTCAACACTCTCTCCTGTCAACCCCCCCCTCGTCTCAGCACTCTCTCCTGTCAAAACTCCCCCCGTCCTCAGCACCTTCTCTTGTCAAAACTCCCCCGTCCTCAGCACTCTCTCCTGTCAATCTCCCCCCGTTCCTCAGCACTCTCTCCTGTCAAAACTTCCCCCCGTCCTCAGCACTCTCTCCTGTCAAAACTCCCCCGTCCTCAGCACTCTCTCGCTGTCAAAACTCCCCCCGTCCTCAGCACTCTTCCCTGTCAAAAACTCCCCCGTCCTCAGCACTCTCTCCTGTCAAAACTCCCCCCGTCCTCAGCACTCTCTCCTGTCAAAACTCCCCCCGTCCTCAACACCTCTCTCCTGTCAAAACTCCTCCCGTCCTCAACACTCTCTCCTGTCAAAACTCCCCCCGTCCTCAGCACTCTCTCCTGTCAAAACTCCCCCCGTCCTCAGCACTCTCTCCTGTCAAAACTCCCCCGTCCTCAGCACTCTTCCTGTCAAACTCCCCCGTCCTCAGCACTCTCCCTGTCAAAACTCCCCCCGTCCTCAGCACTCTCTCCTGTCAAAACTCCCCCCGTCCTCAGCACTCTCTCCTGTCAAAAACTCCCCCGTCCTCAGCACTCTTCCCTGTCAAAACTCCCCCCGTCCTCAGCACTCTCTCCTGTCAAAACTCCCCCCGTCCTCAGCACTCTCTCCTGTCAAAACTCCCCCCGTCCTCAGCACTCTTCCTGTCAAAACTCCCCCCGTCCTCAGCACTCTTCCCTGTCAAAATCCCCCCCGTCCTCAGCACTCTTCCCTGTCAAAACTCCCCCCGTCCTCAGCACTCTCTCCTGTCAAAACTCCCCCCGTCCTCAGCACTCTCTCCTGTCAAAACTCCCCCGTCCTCAACACTCTCTCCTGTCAAAACTCCTCCCGTCCTCAACACTCCTCCTGTCAAAACTCCCCCCGTCCTCAGCACTCTCTCCTGTCAAAACCCCCCCCCCGTCCTCAGCACTCTCTCCTGTCAAAACCCCCCCGTCCTCAGCACTCTCTCCTGTCAAAAC
>NW_022263281.1:0-66753 GCF_002021735.2 Oncorhynchus kisutch
CAGTAATTGTGTGATGATGTGGATGCCGGGTTGGTGTTCCAAACTAAACAACTACAAGCGTGTTTGCTCTAGTTCCTCAACGGCACAGCTAGCAGAGTTCAAGACTCTTCTTTGAGTCATAAAAGTGCATTGAAATGTATTAGGAACTGTGCCCACTTTGGAGAGTGTGTGTCCACTTGGAGACAGCAGTTAGACCCTTGTCATTTGTGTGCCTTATGTTGCACTCCCCCACAATTTCCAGGAATATTATTATGTACTGAATGTATCCAGAGTATATTCAGATGTTGTTATCAACCACTGTGACGAAAAAGTAGAGTAAATATAAAAATCTGTGTAATGGTTAATTCAGTCTTGTGCCAGGTGAACTGTTGTGTACTCAACTTTTGGTCTACTAAGTTTCCCATGATCTACAAAACTCTTCCCTTTCAATTGCTACAATGGTTATGCATCTGGCTTTTCCTACTTTCTCTGTAAGACACATTTCAATTTAGCCCTATCCATATAGGCCAATTCCCACGAGTGTAGAGGGTTAAGTCTTGGTGACATTTCCCACTATTCCCTTGAGTATAACCTAGTCCCAGTCATTCATATGGCCCCTAATGTATAGCCTATGTTTTAACTACTTTGTCCTTCTCAGAAATACCAAGGATATCTGACTTGATGCCAGCTTCTCATATCTTGTTTGATATTCTGAGAGGGTTATAATACTCTGTCTAGAAGCCAGTGACCTTTCAATAACCAGTTTACTGCCCAGACTGAGCAACAGACTAGGTCACATTCAGTGCATTCCACTTCCATAAACCAACAGGCTACCCATTTAACCCTGTCTGAACAGATTGTAACGTGCACTACCTGGCATTTGAAAGTGGATAGAACGCTGCCATTTTATTGTTTCCAGGTTCACTGTCTGTTCTGTTGTTGCCATAGCTGTGTGAGGCCTATATCATTGTAGCGTTTCTACAGAGATGAAGATTGTCAGCTTGTTTCCATAGTTCTTGCAGCAGGTTGTGTCTTGCGTGAGGGCTCTTATCCAGGTTAATGAACAACCGGCTTGTAGAAACAAGTCCACTTGTTTCCTTCTAGTGACGATCTCTAACACGTATTCTAGTGGGAGATGTACAGGGATTGTTGTTTAATGTGTAGGCCTGTTGAAGTAGAGCATCAGCAGCATAGCGCTCATTATAAAGCTCAGTAAAACAGCCTTGTTCCACGCCGAGGTCCACAGTACATCAGAGTGGAGCGTGGTACATTGAGATGGTTCCAGCTACCCACAAACCTCCTTTCACCTCACCTGACACGGCCAGATTTGATCTATGCCTCACCAAACCTGCTAGTGACTATGTAATGACTGGAATGTGATTCAGCATTGTTGACTAAAAGCTTTGATGGCTGTGGTTCTGTAAAGAACGCCCTTTAGGCTGCGGCAAAAGATTGTGTAATAGTTGAACTTTGACAAAGTAATATTTGATGAATGCTAATAGGATTTAATCCGTGATCAGTCTCTCTGTGGTCAAAGCCTGAAGCATATTGATTGAAGGTGTTTTTCCTGTGTGTTTTGTTGTTTTCAGGACTTCCAGAGCAGTACTACAGCCTGACGTGGTTTCTGAGTCCCATCCTGGGCCTGATCCTCACCCCTCTCATTGGCTCAGCCAGCGACCGCTGCACCCTGAAATGGGGGCCGCAGGAGACCCTTCATCCTGGCACTCTGTGTGGGGGTGTTACTGGGAGTTTCTCTCTTCCTCAATGGGTCCCTCCTAGGTGAGTGGGAGGTACTGTCTGAGTTCCAAATGGAACCCTATTCCTTATAAAGTTCACTACTTTAGACCAGAGCCATAGAGTCCTGTGGGTTGTGGTCAAAAGTAGTGCATTATAAAGGGAATAGGCACTATTTAATCATCTTGTATTGGAAATGTGAAACTCCCTTAGATGCTCATGTTTTCTGTATTGTTACATTATTCTTTAATGAAAGCGCTATATTAAATAAATAGAATGCCTTATTATTATTCGATGTGCTCTAGGATTAGCCCTCGGGGACGTTCCCAGCAGTCAGCCCATTGGGATAGTGCTGACGGTGCTGGCGTGGTTCTACTGGACTTCAGTGCAGACGCCTCAGATGGGCCTATCAGAGCCTACCTGTTGGATGTAGCCGACACAGAGGAGCAGGACATGGCCCTCAACATACATGCTTTCTCTGCAGGTACACGATGCTGCCCTAGTTGTATTGGCTCCTTCTCAATAGTCTGTCCTTGATTCCTTGTGTCCTCCTCCTCACCACTCCTCAACAGTCGGGGGGAAGCAAGAAGAGGATTTAAGAACCCTACAAGCACATTTCTTCTCCTCATATCCTGTTGTCTTTCTGCACTTTCATCTGATGTTTTGAGGAGGAGGCAGGGAGAGGACGGGAGGAGAAGGGAGGAGAGGACGGGAGGAGAAGGGAGGAGAGGAAGGGAGGAGAGGACGGGAGGAGAGGAGAGGAGGGGAGGAGAGGAGAGGAGAGGGGAGGAGGGGAGGGGAAGAGGGGAGGGGAGGAGGGGAAGGGGACGGAGAGGACTGGAGGAGAAGGGAGGAGAGGACAGGAGGAGAGGACGGGAGGAGAGGAGGGGGGAGGAGAGGAGAGGGGAGGAGAGGAGGGGGGGAGGAGAGGGGAGGAGAGGACGGGAGGAGAGGGGAGGAGAGGACGGGAGGAGAGGAGAGGAGGGGAGGAGGGGAGGGGAGGGGGAAGAGAGGAGGGGAGGAGAGGAGGGGAGGAGGGGAGGGGAAGAGAGGAGGGGAGGAGAGGACACTAAGACACTGTAGAATCACTATGTAACTGGGGAGGAGAGGACACTAAGACACTGTAGAATCACTATGTAACTGGGGAGGAGAGGACACTAAGACACTGTAGAATCACTATGTAACTGGGGGAGGGGGAGGACACTAAGACACTGTAGAATCACTATGTAACTGGGGAGGAGAGGACACTAAGACACTGTAGAATCACTATGTAACTGGGGAGGAGAGGACACTAAGACACTGTAGAATCACTATGTAACTGGGGAGGAGAGGACACTAAGACACTGTAGAATCACTATGTAACTGGGGAGGAGAGGACACTAAGACACTGTAGAATCACTATGTAACTGGGGGAGGGGAGGACACTAAGACACTGTAGAATCACTATGTAACTGGGGGAGGAGAGGACACTAAGACACTGTAGAATCACTATGTAACTGGGGAGGAGAGGACACTAAGACACTGTAGAATCACTATGTAACTGGGGGGTGAATGCCAAAGACACTATAGAATCCACTATGTAACTGGGGGGTGAATGCCAAAGACACTATAGAATCACTATGTAACTGGGGAGGTGAATGCCAAAGAACACTGTAGAATCACTATGTAACTGGGGGGTGAATGCCAAAGACACTATAGAATCACTATGTAACTGGGGGGTGAATGCCAAAGACACTATAGAATCACTATGTAACTGGGGAGGTGAATGCCAAAGACACTGTAGAATCACTATGTAACTGGGGGGTGAATGCCAAAGACACTATAGAATCACTATGTAACTGGGGAGGAGAGGACACTAAGACACTGTAGAATCACTATGTAACTGGGGAGGAGAGGACACTAAGACACTGTAGAATCACTATGTAACTGGGGAGGGAGGACACTAAGACACTGTAGAATCACTATGTAACTGGGGAGGAGAGGACACTAAGACACTGTAGAATCACTATGTAACTGGGGAGGAGAGGACACTAAGACACTGTAGAATCACTATGTAACTGGGGAGGAGAGGACACTAAGACACTGTAGAATCACTATGTAACTGGGGAGGTGAATGCCAAATACACTGTAGAATCACTATGTAACTGGGGAGGGGGAGGACACTAAGACACTGTAGAATCACTATGTAACTGGGAAGGGGAGGACACTAAGACACGGTAGAATCACTATGTAACTGGGGGGGTGAATGCCAAAGACACTGTAGAATCACTATGTAACTGGGGAGGTGAATGCCAAAGACACTATAGAATCACTATGTACTGGGGGGTGATGCCAAAGACACTATAGAATCACTATGTAACTGGGGAGGTGAATGCCAAAGACACTATAGAATCACTATGTAACTGGGGGGTGAATGCCAAAGACACTATAGAATCACTATGTAACTGGGGAGGGTGAATGCCAAAGACACTGTAGAATCACTATGTAACTGGGGAGGTGAATGCCAAAGACACTGTAGAATCACTATGTAACTGGGGGGTGAATGCCAAAGACACTATAGAATCACTATGTAACTGGGGAGGAGAGGACACTAAGACACTGTAGAATCACTATGTAACTGGGGGAGGGGAGGAGAGGACACTAAGACACTGTAGAATCACTATGTAACTGGGGGGTGAATGCCAAAGACACTATAGTGATTCTATGTAACTGGGGAGGAGAGGACACTAAGACACTGTAGAATCACTATGTAACTGGGGAGGAGAGGACACTAAGACACTGTAGAATCACTATGTAACTGGGGAGGTGAATGCCAAATACACTGTAGAATCACTATGTAACTGGGGAGGGGAGGACACTAAGACACTGTAGAATCACTATGTAACTGGGAAGGGGAGGACACTAAGACACGGTAGAATCACTATGTAACTGGGGGGTGAATGCCAAAGACACTGTAGAATCACTATGTAACTGGGGAGGTGAATGCCAAAGACACTATAGAATCACTATGTAACTGGGGGGTGAATGCCAAAGACACTATAGAATCACTATGTAACTGGGGAGGTGAATGCCAAAGACACTGTAGAATCACTATGTAACTGGGGAGGTGAATGCCAAAGACACTGTAGAATCACTATGTAACTGGGGGGTGAATGCCAAAGACACTATAGAATCACTATGTAACTGGGGAGGAGAGGACACTAAGACACTGTAGAATCACTATGTAACTGGGGGAGGGGAGGAGAGGACACTAAGACACTGTAGAATCACTATGTAACTGGGGGGTGAATGCCAAAGACACTATAGTGATTCTATGTAACTGGGGAGGAGAGGACACTAAGACACTGTAGAATCACTATGTAACTGGGGGAGGGGAGGAGAGGACACCAAGACACTGTAGAATCACTATGTAACTGGGGGAGGGGAGGGGAGGACACTAAGACACTGTAGAATCACTATGTAACTGGGGGAGGGGAGGGGAGGACACTAAGACACTGTAGAATCACTATGTAACTGGGGGAGGGGAGGACACTAAGACACTGTAGAATCACTATGTAACTGGGGAGGTGAATGCCAAAGACACTGTAGAATCACTATGTAACTGGGGGGTGAATGCCAAAGACACTATAGAATCACTATGTAACTGGGGAGGGGAGGACACTAAGACACTGTAGAATCACTATGTAACTGGGGAGGGGAGGACACTAAGACACTGTAGAATCACTATGTAACTGGGGAGGGGAGGACACTATAGAATCACTATGTAACTGGGGGGTGAATGCCAAAGACACTGTAGAATCACTATGTAACTGGGGAGGTGAATGCCAAAGACACTATAGAATCACTATGTAACTGGGGGGTGAATGCCAAAGACACTATAGAATCACTATGTAACTGGGGAGGTGAATGCCAAAGACACTATAGAATCACTATGTAACTGGGGGGTGAATGCCAAAGACACTATAGAATCACTATGTAACTGGGGAGGTGAATGCCAAAGACACTGTAGAATCACTATGTAACTGGGGAGGTGAATGCCAAAGACACTGTAGAATCACTATGTAACTGGGGGGTGAATGCCAAAGACACTATAGAATCACTATGTAACTGGGGAGGAGAGGACACTAAGACACTGTAGAATCACTATGTAACTGGGGGAGGGGAGGAGAGGACACTAAGACACTGTAGAATCACTATGTAACTGGGGGGTGAATGCCAAAGACACTATAGTGATTCTATGTAACTGGGGAGGAGAGGACACTAAGACACTGTAGAATCACTATGTAACTGGGGGAGGGGAGGAGAGGACACCAAGACACTGTAGAATCACTATGTAACTGGGGGAGGGGAGGGGAGGACACTAAGACACTGTAGAATCACTATGTAACTGGGGGAGGGGAGGGGAGGACACTAAGACACTGTAGAATCACTATGTAACTGGGGGAGGGGAGGACACTAAGACACTGTAGAATCACTATGTAACTGGGGAGGTGAATGCCAAAGACACTGTAGAATCACTATGTAACTGGGGGGTGAATGCCAAAGACACTATAGAATCACTATGTAACTGGGGAGGGGAGGACACTAAGACACTGTAGAATCACTATGTAACTGGGGAGGGGAGGACACTAAGACACTGTAGAATCACTATGTAACTGGGGAGGGGAGGACACTATAGAATCACTATGTAACTGGGGAGGGGAGGACACTAAGACACTGTAGAATCACTATGTAACTGGGGAGGAGAGGACACTAAGACACTGTAGAATCACTATGTAACTGGGGAGGGGAGGACACTAAGACACTGTAGAATCACTATGTAACTGGGGGAGGGGAGGAGAGGACACTAAGACACTGTAGAATCACTATGTAACTGGGGAGGAGAGGACACTAAGACACTGTAGAATCACTATGTAACTGGGGAGGAGAGGACACTGTAGAATCACTATGTAACTGGGGAGGAGAGGACACTAAGACACTGTAGAATCACTATGTAACTGGGGGGGTGAATGCCAAAGACACTATAGAATCACTATGTAACTGGGGGGTGAATGCCAAAGACACTATAGAATCACTATGTAACTGGGGAGGAGAGGACACTGTAGAATCACTATGTAACTGGGGAGGAGAGGACACTAAGACACTGTAGAATCACTATGTAACTGGGGGGGTGAATGCCAAAGACACTGTAGAATCACTATGTAACTGGGGGGTGAATGCCAAAGACACTATAGAATCACTATGTAACTGGGGGGTGAATGCCAAAGACACTATAGAATCACTATGTAACTGGGGAGGTGAATGCCAAAGACACTGTAGAATCACTATGTAACTGGGGGGTGAATGCCAAAGACACTATAGAATCACTATGTAACTGGGGGGTGAATGCCAAAGACACTATAGAATCACTATGTAACTGGGGGGTGAATGCCAAAGACACTGTAGAATCACTATGTAACTGGGGGGTGAATGCCAAAGACACTGTAGAATCACTATGTAACTGGGGAGGAGAGGACACTAAGACACTGTAGAATCACTATGTAACTGGGGGAGGGGAGGACACTAAGACACTGTAGAATCACTATGTAACTGGGGGAGGAGAGGACACTAAGACACTGTAGAATCACTATGTAACTGGGGGAGGGGAGGAGAGGACACTAAGACACTGTAGAATCACTATGTAACTGGGGGAGGGGAGGACACTAAGACCCTGTAGAATCACTATGTAACTGGGGGAGGGGAGGAGAGGACACTAAGACACTGTAGAATCACTATGTAACTGGGGAGGAGAGGACACTAAGACACTGTAGAATCACTATGTAACTGGGGGGGTGAATGCCAAAGACACTATAGAATCACTATGTAACTGGGGGGGTGAATGCCAAAGACACTGTAGAATCACTATGTAACTGGGGGGTGAATGCCAAAGACACTATAGAATCACTATGTAACTGGGGGGGTGAATGCCAAAGACACTGTAGAATCACTATGTAACTGGGGGGGAGAGGACACTATAGAATCACTATGTAACTGGGGGGGGGGTTATTATTGCTCAATGTTCCATAAAGGGAGCAGCTATCAGTCATGTCTTGAGTCAGTTTTAAATTGATTTCATGTTGTTGAAGCCGGTGTGTATGATTGGTGGAGCTACATGTTTGGAATGTGAGGTCACATGGCACCCCCTCTAAACAAATACAATCTTTACTTTTATTGGTCACAGTTGTTCACGTGATGATTCCCTGGGGAAATGAACAAACACATAAGGAAACTCCTTTATCATTGGTATTTGGAGCACCGAACAACTCATAAAGTGACTTGCTCTAACATTTAGACATTGTGTTTTGGCAGGGCTGGGAGGAGCGGTTGGCTACGTGCTGGGTGGCCTGGACTGGACCAGCACCATCCTGGGCACGGCCTTCAAGTCCCAGGAGCAGATCCTGTTTGTGTTTGCTGCCGTCATCTTCACCATATCTGTGATTCTACACATGTTCAGTATCAAGGAGGAGAGTTTTGAGGCTCGTGGTGACACTCTGGGAGACTCTGACTCTGACAGCCTGTCCTCCTCAGAGAAACTGAAGGGGGGCTTGGTGGGGCCTCGTAGTGTACCTCAGCTGGACGTTATAGGAGAGGAGGACGCCCAGTCAGAGAGGGAGCTCTTCATCAACGTGGACAGGGTGAGGAGTAAGAGCGACTCGGTGCTGGCCATGCCTGACGCCACCATCGAGCTGGACTCAGACCTGGACCAGGACGGTCATTTCCTGGCCGACATTGAGCCCTCCATCTTTCAGGACTACCCCCAAGATTTGTACCCTGGCACCCCTCAGAGACACTACAGTGGATGGGGCATCCAGGACCTGGAAGGCCCCCAGGCTGAGGCTCAGGCAGACAGCCAGCTGCCCCTCTTCCACCAGGACCCCTCCCCCTACTACAGCAGGGAGCACATGTTGTTCAACAACCAGACCAACCAGGGAGCCAAGTGCCTCAACGGGGCCTCAGCGGCCCCGGCGGTCCCCTCCAACCACACAGCCCGCGGGGCCAACAGCCAGGGCCGTATGCCAGGCCTGAGGCCGTCCAACACCAGCACCACTACCGGGGCACGCCGCTTCCCCTTCTACCGCCAGCCGTCATTTACATTCTCTTACTATGGCCGCGTGGGTTCAGCACGATACCGCCACCGCAGAAACACCATGGGTAATCCGGCCGGCGCCAACCTCCGCATCAAGACCTCGCAGAGCATGAACGACATCTACGAGCACATGCAGCGGCGGCAGCAGAGGAGGGAGCTCCAGCAGAGCAGCACCACACTGTCCAGCGGGGACTCTGAGAGGGACGACGGAGACCAGGGGGGCACCACGGTCAAGCTGCTGTGGCTGTCCATGCTGAAGATGCCCCCCCAGCTGCTGAGGCTCTGCGTCTGTCATCTCCTCACCTGGTTCTCCATCATCGCTGAGGCAGTCTTCTACACAGACTTCATGGGACAGGTCATCTATGCTGGAGACCCCACAGTGAGAACCTGTCCAGTCCTCCATTATAATTCATTGTATATTGTAGTTCATTATAGTTTGTAGTTTATTTCAGTAAGAGAATGAGGACTCTTGTTTTATTTGTCTATCTTTCCTCAATAATCTATTGTTCCTGTTTTCCTTCCTTCTCTTTCTACTCTTCTTTCCTATTCTCTGTTACTCCTCTACAGGACAGGGAACCCTCAGAATCACTAGGTCTCTGTTTCTCCTCTACAGGACAGGGAACCCTCAGAATCACTAGGTCTCTGTTACTCCTCTACAGGACAGGGAACCCTCAGAATCACTAGGTCTGTTTCTCCTCTACAGGACAGGGAACCCTCAGAATCACTAGGTCTCTGTTTCTCCTCTACAGGACAGAATACCCTCAGAATCACTAGGTCTCTGTTTCTCCTCTACAGGACAGAATACCCTCAGAATCACTAGGTCTCTGTTTCTCCTCTACAGGACAGGGAACCCTCAGAATCACTAGGTCTCTGTTTCTCCTCTACAGGACAGGGAACCCTCAGAATCACTAGGTCTCTGTTACTCCTCTACAGGACAGGGAACCCTCAGAATCACTAGGTCTCTGTTTCTCCTCTACAGGACAGGGAACCCTCAGAAACACTAGGTCTCTGTTTCTCCTCTACAGGACAGAATACCCTCAGAATCACTAGGTCTCTGTTTCTCCTCTACAGGACAGGGAACCCTCAGAATCACTAGGTCTCTGTTTCTCCTGTACAGGACAGGGAACCCTCAGAAACACTAGGTCTCTGTTTCTCCTCTACAGGACAGGGAACCCTCAGAATCACTAGGTCTCTGTTTCTCCTCTACAGGACAGGGAACCCTCAGAATCACTAGGTCTCTGTTTCTCCTCTACAGGACAGGGAACCCTCAGAATCACTAGGTCTCTGTTTCTCCTCTACAGGACAGGGAACCCTCAGAATCACTAGGTCTCTGTTTCTCCTCTACAGGACAGGGAGCCCTCAATCTCTAGGTCTACTGACAAGGGCTCAAGTTATTTTAAATGCCGATGTAATGTTTTTAATGGGACAAAATGTTAAATCTGATAAAATGCACAATTTTGTGGTGCAAATTGATTTGGGAGTTTATGGACTTGTGTTCTATTTTCTCTGTCTAGGCTCCTGCTAACTCCACTAACCTGCAGAAGTACCATAAAGGGGTTCAGATGGGCTGCTGGGGACTGGTTGTCTATGCTGCTACCGCTGCAGTCTGCTCAGGTAGGTCCTACTCCTTAGAGAAATACACAGTGTGGAAAGCAACGTGAACAGTGTGGACGGCAACGTGGACGGTGTGGACGGCAACGTGGACGGTGTGGACGGCAACGTGGACGGTGTGGACGGCAACGTGTACAGTATGGACAGCAAAATGGACAGCAACGTGTACAGTATGGACAGCAATGTGGACAGCAACGTGTACAGTATGGACAGCAATGTGGACAGCAACGTGTACAGTATGGACAGCATTGTGGACAGCAACGTGTATACTATGGACAGCAATGTGGACAGCAACGTGTACACTATGGACAGCAATGTGGACAGCAACGTGTACACTATGGACAGCAACGTGTACTGTGTGGACAGCAACGTGTACTGTGTGGACAGCAACGTGTACGGTATGAACAGCAAAATGGACAGCAACGTGTACAGTATGGACAGCAATGTGGACAGCGACGTGTACAGTATGGACAGCAATGTGGACAGCAACGTGTACAGTATGGACAGCAATGTGGACAGCAACGTGTACAGTATGGACAGCAATGTGGACAGCAAAGTGTACAGTATGTACAGCAACGTGTACGGGATGTGCAGCAACGTGTACAGCAACGTGTACAGTATGGACAGCAACCTGTACGGTTATGGAAAGCAACGTGAACAGTGTGGACGGCAACGTGGACGGCAACGTGGACGGTGTGGACGGCAACGTGGACGGTGTGGACGGCAACGTGGACGGTGTGGACGGCAACGTGTACAGTATGGACAGCAAAATGGACAGCAACGTGTACAGTATGGACAGCAATGTGGACAGCAACGTGTACAGTATGGACAGCAATGTGGACAGCAACGTGTACAGTATGGACAGCAATGTGGACAGCAACGTGTACAGTATGGACAGCAATGTGGACAGCAACGTGTACAGTATGGACAGCAATGTGGACAGCAACGTGTACAGTATGGACAGCAATGTGTACAGTATGGACAGCAATGTGGACAGCAACGTGTACAGTATGGACAGCAATGTGGACAGCAACGTGTACAGTATGGACAGCAATGTGGACAGCAACGTGTACAGTATGGACAGCAATGTGGACAGCAATGTGTACAGTATGGACAGCAATGTGGACAGCAATGTGGACAGCAACGTGTACAGTATGGACAGCAATGTGGACAGCAATGTGGACAGCAACGTGTACAGTATGGACAGCAATGTGTACAGCAACGTGTACAGTATGGACAGCAATGTGGACAGCAACGTGTACAGTATGGACAGCAATGTGGACAGTATGGACAGCAATGTGGACAGCAACGTGTACAGTGTGGACAGCAATGTGGACAGTATGGACAGCAATGTGGACAGTATGGACAGCAATGTGGACAGCAACGTGTACAGTATGGACAGCAACGTGTACAGTATGGACAGCAACGTGTATGGTATGAACAGCAACGTGTATGGTATGAACAGCAACGTGTATGGTATGAACAGCAACGTGTATACCAAAGAGTGAGGTCTTGACTCACAACCAGTATAGTGAGTACTAAGTACTTGCTACTTAATGCAACTAATTTGTGCCAACTCAATAATGTTGCGTATGTTGTATTTGTTGACAGCTGTGCTCCAGAAGTACCTGGACAACTACGACCTGAGCATTAAGGTGATCTACATCCTGGGTACTCTGAGCTTCTCCCTGGGAACTGCAGTCATGGCGATCTTCCCTAACGTCTACGTTGCCATGGTGATGATCAGCACCATGGGCATCATCTCCATGAGTATCTCCTACTGCCCATATGCTCTGCTGGGCCAGTACCACGAGAACAAGGAGGTGAGGATCACTGTGGAACACCATAGATCACTATACACTGAGTGCACAAAACATTAGGAACACCTCCCTAATATTGAGTTACAGCCCCCCCCCTTTGTCCTCAGAACAGCCTCAATATGTCGGACCATGGACTTTGCAGGGTGTCAAGTGTTCCACAGGGATGCTGGCACATGTTGAATCCCATGTTTCCCACAGTTGTAAAATTAGCAGGTTGTCCTTTCGGTGGTGGAACATTCTTGACACATTCCCTCAATGTGTGAAGCCAATGCCGAACGCCCGATAGCTGTAGTGTAGCTGAGCCATGTCTCAATTGTGTTAAGGCACTCTTCATATAATTATTTAAAATGCCATTTTGTATGGCATGTTCAATGAAAACAAAGTTTAAACTCTCTGTTTCGGCTGCATGGCCTTCGTCTTCAACATGTCTCCATCTACACTGTTTGAAGTGGATTTAATATCAATAAGGGATCCTAGCTTTCACCTGGATTCACCTGGTCAGTCTATGTCATGGAAAGAGCAGGTGTTCTTAATGTTTTGTACACTCAGTGTAGATGACTTTAGTTCACTATAGATCTTAACAGACCTAGTTAGTAGACGCTGCCAGTAGCATGAGAACAAGGATGTCGGTACACTTTCAAAGGGGTCATATTGTTAATAAAAACGACTTGATATGGATATGATGTTGCTCATTCTAGGCCAATGTGATGATAACTGAGTTAGACTATTACCTAGTTCCAATCTTTGGACTGATGTGAGAGATGAGTTAAAAACAGGTCATTTCTTCCCCCCTCTGTCTCTACCGCAGTACATCCACCACAGTCCGGGGAAGTCGCGACGAGGCTTCGGCATCGACTGTGCCATACTGTCGTGCCAGGTGTACATTGCCCAGATCCTGGTGGCGTCTGCACTGAGCACGGTGGTGGACGCGGTGGGCAGCGTGCGGGTCATCCCAATGATGGCCTCTGGAGGCTCCTTCCTGGGCTTCCTCACCTCCACCTTCCTGGTCATCTACCCAGACTCCTCCACTCCCACCACTACGCAGGACCAGGAGGGGTATGGAGAGGAGGGGGCTCCGGCCCTGGTGGCCCCAGAACCAGGCCCCAGTGGTAGCAGTATGCAGGAGCCAGTAGTCCTTCTCAAAGCGTCTCCTAAGGGCAGCAGCAGCACGGCACACTACGAGTCCACTATTTAACAAAGAAGAAGAGGGACCAGGATAAAATACTGGTGGCATCACAATAGTCATAGTGTCTTCCTCTCTTTGTCTCCTTTCTTTAATCTGCACAGACAGTGACCCAGCCTTAACACTCACTAGTCACATGAGTTCCAGTGGGATGGACTGTTCCAATGAACACGTTGTGTATTTCTTAACATATGGCTGTTTTTCTTTTCCTCCTGGGGTTCAAATGTTTGTGGGTTCACTGATTACGTCCCAAATAGCACCCTACTCCCTTTATAGTGCACTTTTTACCTGGGTCCACAAGGCTCTGGTCAAATGTAGTGCACTAAATAGGGAATAGGGTGCCATTTGGGACTCATTCACAGTTTGAAAGGCCTGCAGGCCTTATCAGAAGGATTATCCACAATATCAGGAGTATCCACCTCATACACATATATCTAATGCTGGACTCTCTTTTTTACTCATGGGATCTAATGCTGGACTCTTTTTCTTAAACGTGACTGGGACTTGTTCTGTAGATGTTTGTTTAGACTGCACATGAATATTTTCACTCCATTTCTAAATTGAAAACATGTTTTATTGATTTATTTTGTGATTGTACAAAATGGTTTGAGTGACCGATCAACTTTTTTAGATCAAACTTAGTTTCCCCACAGACAGAATGATATAGGAGTCCCTATGTTACTGTGACCTCACTAAAGATGCTGCAGTCACAGAGGATCCAGTTCAGAACAGTATGGGAGTCTCTCTTACTATGACCTCACTAAAGATGCTGCAGTCACAGAGGATCCAGTTCAGAACAATATAGGAGTCGCTCTGTTACTGTGATCTCACTAAAGATGCTACAGTCACAGAGGATCCAGTTCAGAACAATATAGGAGTCGCTCTGTTACTGTGATCTCACTAAAGATGCTACAGTCACAGAGGATCCAGTTCAGAACTTTATAGGAGTCGCTCTGTTACTGTGATCTCACTAAAGATGCTACAGTCACAGAGGATCCAGTTCAGAACTTTATAGGAGTCGCTCTGTTACTGTGATCTCACTAAAGATGCTACAGTCACAGAGGATCCAGTTCAGAACAATATAGGAGTCGCTTTGTTACTGTGATCTCACTAAAGATTCTGCAGCCATCGAAGATCCAGTTTAGAACAGTATAGGTGTTACTCGCTGTTACTGTGACCTCACTAAGGGGCGGCAGGGTAGCCTAGTGGTTAGAGCGTTGGACTAGTAACCGAAAGGTTGCAAGTTCAAATCCCTGAGCTGACAAGGTACTAATATGTCGTTCTGGCCCTGAACAAGCAGTCGGTCAGAACAATATAGGACTCGGTCTCTTTTACTGTGACCTCATTATGCCAAAGAGGATCCAGTTCAGAACAATATAGGACTCGGTCTCTTTTACTGTGACCTCACTATGCCACAAAGGATCCAGTTCAGAACAATATAGGAGTCGGTCTCTTTTACTGTGACCTCACTATGCCACAGAGGATCCAGTTCAGGGTCAGTCAGTTACATTCCCTATTATAAACACCATCCACTAACTTTCTTCAGTCTATTGACATGTATATCATGAAAACACTCAGGGCTGTTATACAGCACAGATGATATGATGTCCAGGTTACACCAAAAGTCCAAAGAACCATTCAGGATGTTCCTGTTTGTAGCTCACATTTGCCATTTACTGGGTTGAGTGGCCTATAGCCTACTGTTTACATGGCAGAGTTGGATAAATGTTATCAGCCTTAAGATAATCAAATGCTGAAGTGATGATGCTTACATTCTAACACATATCAATATTTTAAAAAGGGAACATGTTGTCAACCTCTAAATGATGCATGGAAGAATACTAGATTTCATACTACAACTAGTCATTACAAATGGTCTATGATCATAAGATGCCTTTGGGCCCATCCAGCATTGAAGAAACCCTACACTGTACTGTGCTACAGTAAGTAGCCCTCTGTTGTTCTGAACCATCTGTTCCACAGGGTAACGCACAAGAAAGGATATTGCTCTGTATGTTTTTACATTTAACAACTGCAAAAGCTGCACTATAAATGTTAAGAACTTTAAGAGAGGACAGTGTGTGTGTCATTATTTATCTGGCAGAACATTCATGCACATCTGTTGAGAAATCTGAGATGAAGTCCCAAACGGTAGTGCGTTACCTTTGACTAGAGTCCTACAGGGCATGTACAACTAATGAGCTGTGTGCCTAGAAGGTCTTCCCAGGCCCAGAGTCCTACAGGGCATGTACAACTAATGAGCTGTGTGTCTAGAAGGTCTTCCCAGGCCCAGAGTCCTACAGGGCATGTACAACTAATGAGCTGTGTGCCTAGAAGGTCTTCCCAGGACCAGAGTCCTACAGGGCATGTACAACTAATGAGCTGTGTGCCTAGAAGGTCTTCCCAGGCCCAGAGTCCTACAGGGCATGTACAACTAATGAGCTGTGTGCCTAGAAGGTCTTCCCAGGCCCAGAGTGTTGGGTTTAGGAGTTGTTCCACCTACGCGAGGTGGTAGGTAGAGGGTAGTATTCACCAGGAACCAAATGGAAGTAAAGGGGTGGATACGGGGGCGAACCTCACTGAATTTATCCAATCAAAAAGTGTCCTGTTGCAAAGCGTTTTGGAGGTGTTCTCAGATGAAGAGGATTCATCCTCACATCCAGCAGAAACATCTGGCTCTAGAAAGTGGGAAAAGGAACTTTTTGGTACATTTTTCTTGTCAACTGCTGTAATTTGAGAGGTTTGGTTGTAATGGGGGAAATATAAATGTCTAACTGGTTGTGAATAGTTTTAGTTTGGGAATGTGTGCAAATGAGAAATTAAATTGGTCACACTCAAGTTTCAATCTTTATAATATAAATTATCTCAACATTTTGGTTTCAAAGTCGAGCAATGATTTTGTCAAAGTGGAAATGTTATATTCCCTTCTGCTGTTGAGCTGTACAGACGTGTTATACCTTGTTAACAACTAACCTGCTGACTCTGTTAACAACTAACCTGCTGACCCTGTTAACAACTAACCTGCTGACCCTGTTAACAACTAACCTGCTGACCCTGATAACAACTAACCTGCTGACCCTGTTAACAACTAACCTGCTTACCCTGATAACTAACCTTCTGACCCTGATAACTAACCTTCTAACCCTGATAACTAACCTTCTGACCCTGATAACTAACCTTCTGACCCTGATAACTAACCTTCTGACCCTGATAACTAACCTTCTGACCCTGTTAACAACTAACCTGCTGACCCTGATAACTAACCTTCTGACCCTGATAACTAACCTGCTGACACTAACACTGTTAATTAACAGGGTATTTGTGTACAAATGGAGGATAGGTAATGAATGCACCGTTAAATATCAAAATGATGTCCCTCCCCAAATGTAATTAAAATAACCAGCAGCGGTTGCCTTCTTTGAAGAAGCAGAATCGTTATGCCTTTATTGCGACTTTGTTAACACTAAACTTAAATTGAGTGTCGTTGCATTGTTACAATGTTGCACATTGCTCACTAGATGGCACTATAACAAAGTTGATAGAGAAACAATGAGTCTTCTGACATAATTTATTATAGCAGTTTTGTTAAGTAGGCAATGCAGCTTCTTAACTTCTACGACAGCAAATTAGAATGCACGAGGTTTTGAATTCTTTACAAAAGTAGGGGCAACTGCATTTTTCCAGTACGCATGATTTTGTATCCTTTCAGAAAGCAGGAAGCAGCACGCTGTTAATCGCAGTCAGACAGATAACAGCATTTCCTGGGAAGGTCAATTCAACGGCATTGTTTACAAAGGTGTTTTGATTGTGTCTTTCGGTGGCTACAAATTCATTCAAACGAATGTCAGTGACTTTGGCCCGTGATCTTGGATTACCGATGGACCAACAGGTTGGTGAAAATCATTCATTGGAATTTGAAATAAATCAGTTAAAGACTAACTTTCTGTTTTGACAATTTAAATTTTTATATGTAGCTGAGCTACCTCCTATATTTTTACGGAAACATGAATATGCTTTGACAGTGATGTATGCGCAATAGCTATTGATTGACACACAACATGGAATTTGATCATCACATGCTCTTGGCCTATAAAGGGATCTTGGCTCTTTCAGTATGGCTTGTATGGAAAGAATGCGGAGGTAATCAATGTTGCCAAGTTTTCCAGAGACACCAATTCATCAATGGAAACTAAATGCATTGTATGTCAGTCAAACAGTACTGAAAAGGCTGGGAATATGGGGAGATAAGGGGATTAAGCAGACAAAAGGAGTGTCAGATTTGAGCCTATTTCACTGTAACGCATTCATTTTAGTGCTGCTTCTAATTGTCTAGTTCAGACTACAACTGCAAAGGACTTGTGACATGAACTGCTGAAATCACATAAAACATTTAATTGTTCCAGTTCTGCAGCTATAATGACGTGATGCATGTGTATAATATGCGAAGCTATGCAGGAACTGGTGACAGGTCGCTTTTCAGACCGCCCATTAGAAAGTCACACCTCTATTGTAGATGCCAAAGGGATATGAGTGCAGTTACTACGTTTTTTAAATGACATATTTAGTTTAATCTAAAAAGGCACTTATTTTCAATACAGCAGCACTAGGCCACCCACCCACCCCATCATAAAGTGGACTGTGCCACTCCTCAATTGAGTTTTCTCAGTGACCTATTGAAGGGTATCTTCAGCACACATGAAACCAATTTGCCCAGAAATTCCCCTCAAGCAGGGAAATTCAATTAAAGGGTGTTTATCTTGTATCTCCTGAGGTGGCTGCCTTTACAGAGGAGACAAGCTACAAGCTACAGCTGTATTTCCTCCAACTCTGCTTTGTTGTTTGGTGAGGTGATGCCATAGTTGCTTTTGATGACGCCTTTTTTAATGGTTTCTCAGAGCAGAGGACACTCTCCAATTTTGTTTATTTTCTTAGTAGTGATCAGGTGAGCTGTGTTTCAAGCCTGTGAGCCTCTTGGCTTGTTGTTGTGTAAATATCTATTAAAAGGTGATATAATATAATAAGCAGGATGTCATGTGCTCTTTATCTTGTTAGCCAGCTGCTGTGATCAAGGGTATAACAACTTGCCCAAATGAACAAGCTAAGGAGTGTGACTCATGTTTCTGAAGAACAATCTCTTTCTCTCTCTCTCTGGGTCTCTCTCTCTCTGTGTCTCTCTCTCTCTCTGTGTCTCTCTCTCTCTCTGTGTCTCTCTCTCTCTCTGTGTCTCTCTCTCTCTCTGTGTCTCTCTCGCTCTCTCTGTCTCTCTCGCTCTCGCTTCCTCCTCCTCCAAAGCACAAATCCCATGCTTGGATGTGATTCCACCACTGTGAGCCTGATGTACAGAGAAGGAAGGACCGGTTCTGATGGCAGACCATCTTCCCTCAGGGCTACTGGAAGCGTGTGTTGTTGTCGGAGCCTCTGGGGATAAACTCAAGGATGTCTACCAGGTAATGCCCATCAGCAAATGTCTTTTTTAATACAGAGTTTATTCGAGAGATGAGCTGGATCGTGGATTATAAATGTAAAATGGAGGTTAACATGGATTGTTCTGTTTAGTCTCTACAGCAGGGCAACAGCACAACAGACCTCCTTATTTTAGACCCAGAGGTCTTGCAAGTCCACGTACCTCCGTTTGTGACCAAAGAGAATGCAGATGAGTCTGGTGTCCCCAGAACCTTCAGTCGAGTCCAGTGCAGACGGTCCTTCATCAAGAAGAAGGAGAGGCTAGTGGTGGCTCCTAGTGGCCCTGGAGGGGCCGGGAGCAGTGAGGGGGCCACTGTCACGGAGGATGTCAGCGTCCCCAAGGACATTGACCTCATGGCCCTGCCCCAACTCTGCTTTCCAGGTAGAGGTATATTGTGAGGCTGATAGCCAGTTATATTTGTCATTGTTGGGATTATAAAGATGACCTGAGGTCAACACCATACCAAAATGAAGGCTGACAGACATCCCTATGTACAATGTCATTAAAACATTAGCTCAAAGACATCGCCCAATGTACTGTCTAACAATAGAGAGATACAAATAATCCTGACTTTTCTGAAATCAGGGGGGCTTCAAGTAACAAATGAACCAAAAGAAGAGCGTTTTCACTTTCTAGTCTTCACGGATGTGTTCGGTAACCAAACCCATGGAGTGGTTGTTCAGTGTTGTAGACCATTTCAGGTGGGGGTCTTTCCTTTTTATTCTCCTGCATAAACATGTGATCCTTTTCATTATAAACCTGTGCAAAACAGTGTTAAATGTTTTCGCTCTGATGCTCCTTCCTGCGAAAGACTCAATGCTCACACAGTTGATTTGTCACTTCTGTCCTCGTAGGAAGGGTCAGTATTCTATCAGAATGGACACTGGTCGTCCACCAGGACCACTAAGCTCTACACTGCTTTTGCCATCTGTGTCATATCCAAGCATCCTTATTACAATGCTCTGAAGGACTGTCTGTCTTGGTAAGGGTCAATACGTCTTCAATACAGCCCGTATATGTGTGTTGTCGTTTCTTAAATCATTCTCTTCTGTACACTTCTGTAGCTTGCTGGTGCAGCTTAGAACATGCAGGTTGTCTGAAGAGAGGGTGAAGGAATTTGCAGCCAAACTGTCTCTAGTGCCCATTCCACCCCCTGGACAACTACATGTGGTGAGCTGCTTTATGTTATCCAGTTCATCTAACTGCTAGGCTGCCTGAAGTGCCAGTGGTTGGTTGTATTTGAACACCACTCGACAGGGACTATGCATTGTTGGGGTTTGATTCTTCCTTGGTCCTTCATTTCTCTCTTCATCCTACAGTCAGAATACAAATGACCAGAAAATACAAACTACTACTACCACCACCAACACCTTTTCCTTCTTCCTTCTTGTGCACTGATATTGATGATGTGCTCACCCCTGACTGTGCCCAGGTGTTCAACCTGAGACCCCTGATGATCGTACTGCCTTCCAGAGAGGATAAGGAACACCCCGCTGTAGACCTGGACCTCCATTTGCCCTTCCTGTGCTTTAGATCCAAACAGATTTTACAGGTGAGTAGAGAGTTATGTTCAGACGGGTAACATCATTTTCTACGATGAGCCATTCAACTGAAGTGTTCGGAGTGATGTTTTGACTTCTGCCCTGCCTGGCAACAACTCTGCTTTTTCTGCTCTGCTCTACTCTTTCTACTCTACCCTTTCTGATCTGCTCTTTCTGTTCTACTCTGCTCTCCTCTTTCTGCTCTACTCTTTCTACTCTGCTCTTTCTACTCTGCTTTGATCTACTCTTTCTACTCTGCTCTTTCTGCCCTACTCTGCTCTTTCTGCTCTGCTCTACTCTCCTCTTTCTGCGCTACTCCTTCTGCTCTTTCTGCTCTACTCTTTCTGCTCCACTCGGCTCTTTCTGCTCTACTCTGCTCTACTTCTCTTTCTACTCTATTCTGCTCTACTTTGCTCTTTCTACTCTGCTCTTTCTGCTCTACTCTTTCTGCTCTGATCTACTCTACTCTTTCTGCTCTACTCTGCTCTTTTTGTTATGCTCTGCTCTACTCTGCAATACTCTAATCTTTCTGCTCTACTTTTCTCTTTCTGCTCTGCTCTTTCTGTTATACTCTGCTCTACTCTTTCTGCTCAACATTTCTGCTCTGCTCTTTCTGCTCTACTCTTTTCTTTCTGCTCTACTCTTTCTACTCTACTCTGCTCTATTCTGCTCTATTCTTTCTGCTCTTTCTGCTCTACTCTTCCCTTTCTGCTCTGATCTCCTCTACTCTTTCTGCTCTGCTCTTTGTGCTATGCTGTTTCTGCTCTGCTCTACTCTACTATGCTCTGATCTACTCTGCTCTGGTACTTCTCTTTCTGCTCTACTCTGCTCTTTCTGCTCTACTTTACTCTGCTCTTTCTACCCTGCTCTCCTCTGGTTCTATTGACCCCTGGCCCTGTGTTGGTTTGCCCAGATCATCACTGGTATTCTGATGGAGCAGAGGGTAGTGTTCTTCTCAGCTGACTGGGCCCGCCTCACCCTGGTGGCAGAGTGTTTCATGTTCTACATCCACCCCCTCCACTGGCAGCACCCCTACGTGCCCATCCTCTCAGCCCAGATGCTGGACTTCATCATGGCCCCCACCGCCTTCCTCATGGGCTGCCACCTCAACCACTTTGAGGAGGTCGCTGCGGTAGGAGGCTTTTGTATTAGTAGTAGTAGTTTCTTTATTGCAACCTTGGTACATCCTTTATATAACCATGGTTTTGTCTTTGTGTAATTTGATGTCAGACAACAATATGATTTTCATGATGCCGTTGTGTCAAGTGTCCAACTGTCCATGAACAGTGTTTAGACCTACTTCTTGGTTGTACTCTCTTGTTCCGTTTCCAAACAGTTGAAATGTCATAGCAGTTGGAGAAAGAAAAGCTTTGACTTTCGAATGTTTTTGGAACTCTCTATTCTCTGTGACAGGAAACAGACGACCTGATCTTGATTAATATTGATGATGGAACAGTGTCTTCTTCCTGCTCAGAGACTGTCGACCTACCAGATGTCCCCTTCGTTTCGGCAGAGTGTTTTACCAAGCGGTAGGACCCCCCCCCCCCCCCAAATGGCACCCTATTCCCTATATAGTGCCCTACTAGGGAATAATGTACTACTTATGGGCACTGTTAAAAAGTAGTGCACTATATAGGGAATAGGGTGCCATTTCAGAATCAAATCAAATTGTATTCGTCACATGCTTCATAAACAAGAACTGTTGACTAACAGTGAAATGCTTACTTGCGGGCCCTTCCCAACAATGCAGAGAGAACAATGTAGAACAAAAGAATAACAGAAGGAATACATAGACAATGCAGACTGTGCTCTGTTCTGTGCTGAAGCCCCCTACAAGGAGGAATACATAGACAATGCAGACTGTGCTCTGTTCTGTGCTGAAACCCCCTACAAGGAGGAATACATAGACAATGCAGACTGTGCTCTGTTCTGTGCTGAAGCCCCCTACAAGGAGGAATACATAGACAATGCAGACTGTGCTCTGTTCTGTGCTGAAACCCCCTACAAGGAGGAATACATAGACAATGCAGACTGTGCTCTGTTCTGTGCTGAAACCCCCTACAAGGAGGAATACATAGACAATGCAGACTGTGCTCTGTTCTGTGCTGAAACCCCCTACAACTGAAATGACACATCCATTGTCTCAATAACACAGAATGAGGTTATTGAGAGGTAGAATATCACATCAGTTATCACTCACAGTCATGCTTATATAACATTGTTTTTGTGGCAGTGAGTGAACAACAGTTTTCTTTTCCTGCTGCTCTACAGGAGGAAGGGCCTCCAGCTACAATATGATCTAGAGGTGTGTCACCAAGGGGCCGGCACAGACGTTAATGAGATGCGCATGCTGAGGAGACAATGGCAGCAGAACCTGAACTGGGAAATACAGAAGGTTACCTTGGAGCTCATTGTCAACATGTTCAGGTCAGTCATGCTGTTCAGACTCTCTTTCTGAGGTGCAGGGCTTAAAGTATGACATCATCATACACACCGGGTGGACTTCCTGCTTACAGACATCAACAAGTGAATTCAAATCTGTCAATACTGCTCTCCCTTGAGTAATGCTCACACTGGAAAGAGCCAATAGTGGCATATGTGAGATTATGTTGGTGTTGTACCTGTAAGGAGGAAGTCAACCCGGTGAGGTGTAGGAAGATATTCTATTTCCTGGTCTTTAAAGGCACTAATGTAGCCTGTGTATTAATGGTCTGCTGCATTTCTGCCTTTCATCAGGGATGTCAGTGGTCACCTGAACTATGAACACCGAGTGTTTAACAGTGAAGAGTTCCTGAAGACCAGAGAGCTAGCTGACCTTCCCTTTTACAGAAAGGTACATGTTGAAGTAGCCTCTCAGATCACGATCACTATAAAGAGTACGGTTGATTCCTACACTCAATTTATACATGTGTATCCGTATAGGTCTTGGAGACACACATTTTTCATTCATTCCTGAAGGACCGCCTCAATAGGAAGATGGATGCTTTCACACGCATGGAAGTCAACACTCGCTCAGAGACACAGAAGTAAGCTCTCACTTACAATATCCCCTTCCTGCTTATCCCTTCCCCTACCCTCCAACTCACTTTTCTCCCTGATGGTACAGTGATGGTTAGAACGAAGCCTGAGTTATGGCACCGCTGGTAACCTGCCTGGACATGTTATGGAATTCAGTCCAATTATTAATTTATAGAACACACCGCTGCAAACCTGCTTTGTTAACATCAAAGGAAGAGTTTCTCCACCAGTCTTATCCAGTCTGTTGGATGTTGTATTGTTTTTTTTACCCCTTTTTCTCCCCTAATTTCGTGGTATCCAATTGTTTTAGTAGCTACTATCTTGTCTCATCGCTACAACTCCCGTACGGGCTCGGGAGAGATGAAGGTTGAAAGTCATGCGTCCTCCGATACACAACCCAACCAAGCCGCACTGCTTCTTAACACAGCGCCATCCAACCCGGAAGCCAACCGCACCAACGTGCACCTGGCAACCTTGGTTAGCGCGCACTGCGCCCAGCCCGCCACAGGAGTCGCTGATGCGCGATAAGACAAGGATTTCCCTACCGGCCAAACCCTCCCTAACCCGGGCGACGCTAGGCCAATTGTGTGTCGCCACACGGACCTCCCGGTCGCGGCCGGTTACGACAGAGCCTGGGCGCGAACCCAGAGTCTCTGGTGGCACAGCTGGCGCCTCTCTTCGAGAACCACCATTTACAGTGTTTGAGAGCTTCAATGATTAGTTGACCAGTTAGCCTTGACGATTAGTTGACCAGTTAGCCTTGACGATTAGTTGACCAGTTAGCCTTGACGATTAGTTGACCAGTTAGCCTTGACGATTAGTTGACCAGTTAGCCTTGACGATTAGTTGACCAGTTAGCCTTGACGATTAGTTGACCAGTTAGCCTTGACGATTAGTTGACCAGTTAGCCTTGACGATTAGTACACCAGTTAGCCTTGACGATTAGTACACCAGCTAGCCTTGACGATTAGTACACCAGCTAGCCTTGACGATTAGTTGACCAGCTGGCCTTGACGATTAGTACACCAGTTAGCCTTGACGATTAGTACACCAGCTAGCCTTGACGATTAGTACACCAGCTAGCCTTGACGATTAGTTGACCAGCTGGCCTTGACGATTAGTTGACCAGCTGGCCTTGACGATTAGTTGACCAGCTGGCCTTGACGATTAGTTGGTCAGTTAGTGCTGGAATTGATCAAATAAGTGAAAGAGACTGACTAGGGATACTGGAGGAGTGATTTGGGAAATTATTGAATTCTATTACATAGTACCCCACTGCAAACATGCTACATATATGTCTGGGGGAGACTCAGTGAGAGGTTTAAGGTCTTGTATGGTGTTCTGGGTCTTACGTGGTATTCTGGGTCTTGTTTGGTACTCAGTCCTGTATGTATATTAGGGTCTTGTATGGTATTCAGTCCTGTATGTATATTAGGGTCTTGTATGATTGACAGTCCTGTATGGTGTTTAGGGTATTGTACACAGACCTGTATGGTATTTAGGGTATTGTATTGTACACAGTCTTGTATGGTATTTAGGGTATTGTATTGTACACAGTCTTGTATGGTATTTAGGGTATTGTATTGTACACAGTCCTGTATGGTATTTAGGGTATTGTATTGTACACAGTCCTGTATGGTATTTAGGGTATTGTATACAGTCCTGTTTTATGTGTCTGATGTCAGAATGAAGGCGATGACAGACAACCCCAGGAGGCCCACCATGCAGGAAATGGCCAGGAAGTATAGCAGCAACCCAGAGATCCGTCTGAACAAGAGGCTGGGGATGAGCCTCCCCAACCTGGGAGAGGAGCGCCATCTCAACCTCCTCAGACAAACCTCCCTCAAGAAGACCATTATCCCTGAAAGTGGTGAGTACACTCTTAGAAAATATGGTTCCAAAAGGGTTCTTTGGTTGTGTCCATAGTGTAACCCTTTTTTGTTCTAGGTAGAACACTTTTTTGGATTCCATATATAACTCTCTGTTGAAAGGGTTCTACATGGAACCCAACATTTTTCTACCTGGAACCAAAAAGGTTTTTTCAAGGGGTTCTCCTACCCTTTTAGGTGCTAGATAGCAACTTTTTTTTTAGGAAGGTTACAAAATTCCAGAAATGTTCCCCAAATTCCCAGGTTTTCCAGAAATCCCAGTTGGAAGATTAGTGGAATTAGAACGGAGGAAGCATGAAATCCTCCAACCAGGATTTCTGGAAATCCAGATGTTGCAACCCCTGCAGTAGGAGGACTAATAATAGCTACCCACTGATTAACATATATACTGTGATGTTTAACTTTACACGGTTACATTAACATTACTGTGTAACATTATGCACTGACTCTTTACTTGAAATGTCTATTGGACTACTCTACATAATACTGTCATAACGGATGTCATAACAAGTCATGTCTGTTGTCAGCTAATGAAAACTGTTATAACAAACTATTTAGTGTTACGTGGCTCTTTTGACAGATGGTTAAAGAAAAGTGTAGGTCATTAAGCCTTGACTTCTGTGAACAAGAAGATTCATCTTAAAGGGAATTTTCACAAATGTTCAACTTCATGTTCATCCTCAACATCAACATATGTTAAAATGGCGTCTTTCTATGTTCGGTAGTAAAACGTATAGAGGGAGATAAGTGTTTCCAATGACATCGTTGTGCATCATTTTTAACCAATTATGAGGAGGCATTACCTACTAAATGCTTCCTAATTGGTTGATAATGTCATTGGAAACACATCTTCCTCACTTATTTTACTACAGATCATAGAAACACGCCATTTTAACATATGTTGAGGTGGTGCTGGAGAAGATTCATATAAAGTAGATCCTTTTTGTTTGCAGTGTCACTCTTTGTCTTTTTCTACACAGCCTTCAAGATCCCGCCCAAGCCTGTGAAGATCTTCAAGCTGACAGAATTTCCTCCTCCCATGGTGCACCACCATGTCCAGAACTACTATGGAGAGTTGATCATACTACTGGGGAAGGCCATCTCCTGTGTTCCTCCTGAGGACTCCACCCTCCTGGCCAGGTACTTCATTTACAACATAGGGATTATTCATTTTATTAAGTCACACTTTAAACACACTACATCTAAAAATTTAATTTAAAAAAGGCTTTATTGGGTATTTGAAAAGTCCTCATAGTGACCGGACCACCAAGTTTATAAAGGCAATGCTCCTGCTGATAGCAACGAGAGGCACCTGGTGGGCGAGACAGAGAGAGGGCGCGTTAGTGTGTCCAATCAGTCACAATACGCACTACATATACATACTTCACAAATAATTTATAAGTCCTACCCATTCCCTTTCCCTATTTCCAAGGTACTTCTACCTGCGTGGCTTCATGAACACGCTGTGTTCCAAGCGTCTTGACGCCCTCAGCGACTTCCAGAACCTCTACAAGACGGACATCGAGATCTTCCCCACCGACCTGGTAAAGGCGCTAGTGGACTCGCTGCAGAAGGACGAGTTCTCCCAGGTGGACCGGTGGCCAGAGCTCAAGCGGCTCATCTTCAAGGTGAAGACAGACAACGAGATGGTGCTGGTCCAAGCTGACGACCATGTGAAGAAGTTCCAGCTCCCTAAGACCCACATGCTGCAGGAGGACTTTGTGAAGCGCATCCAGGAGTCTGGGATTGTGAAAGACGTCGCCACCATCCATAGGCTGTTTGAGGCTCTCACTGTGGGTAAGTTGAGACTTACCTTCCATAGACTGTTTGAGGCCCTCACTGTGGGTAAGTTGAGACTTACCTTCCATAGACTGTTTGAGGCCCTCACTGTGGGTAAGTTGAGACTTACCTTCCATAGACTGTTTGAGGCCCTCACTGTGGGTAAGTTGAGACTTACCTTCCATAGGCTGTTTGAGGCCCTCACTGTGGGTAAGTTCAGACTTACCATCCATAGGCTGTTTGAGGCCCTCACTGTGGGTAAGTTGAGACTTACCTTCCATAGGCTGTTTGAGGCTCTCTCGTTGACAGGACATGGAAATACATGAGCAGTACAGTATAGTTGTATATAGCAATATATATATATAACTATATAACATATATATATATACAACTATATAACAGTATAGTTGTACTATAGCAATAAGATCACCCAGGATAGTAAACGAGTGATTGATCTGTCAATACAGTTTGAAATACAGTACCACTCTGCCTAGGAACACGGTGTGTATCATCTGATTATCCTTACTTTATTAATAGGATCTTGTAAGAGTGACTTTGGATTCAGTGACTTTGGGTTTGAATTCTGCCATGAGGAGTCCCTCCAAATCAGTATTTTACATTGACTCCTCATTGGATGGTAAGCAAGACTGTCCAGTTTGTCTGCAGCCTCCCATCGTATGATTGGTCAGCGGGACTCATGTGGCATCTCTTTTATTTTTCTCTCCATCTTCATCTCTGCTTGGGTTTAACGTTCATTCCATGACATCATACATGAGATGGATGGCTGTTGTTTCATGGGGCGTCTTCAGCTATGGAAGATGTATAAATGTGCTCTTTGCTTTGACAAAACACAGGGTTCCTGTTTACAATAGATGCTGTTTGGAGTAGCTTGTTTCTATTGGCTTGAATGACATGCATGAACATGGAAGTAAAATGATGGAATGCATTTGCATGATTTTAATGTGCGTTTGATGAGCATGTTCTCTACAGGCTGCTGAGACTTGTCATGCCTTGTTTACATTCACATCACCACTCTTACAACGAATGGCTCCTTGAAGACTGAAGACTTCTTCTAAGAGAAGGTTACCTCTGTTTCCAGGGCAACATAATCCGATTGACCCAGAGGTGTTCTACACCTTCTGTTTCCAGGGCAACAGAAGCAGATTGACCCAGAGGTGTTCCGTGTGTTCTACACCTTCTGGAAGGAGACGGAGGTGGAGGCCCAGGATGTTCACCTGCCAGCTGAGGTCATGGAGCACCTGGACAACAACGAGTGTGTCTACAAGCTGTCCTGCTCCGTCAAAACCAACCAGGGAGTGGGTAAGATCGCCATGACACAGAAGAGGCTCTTCCTGCTCACTGACGGGAGGCCTGGGTTTATCGAGATCACCAAGTTCAGAGACATAAAGGTGTGGTTACTCTATGTTTAGGCACTAGTAGTAGTACTGTTCAGGGATGAGTTCTCTAAAAGCTTGGTAGTCTTAAAATAATCTTTGACAAGTATAGGCAATGGATGAAAGATGATCTTAGTGCTATGAAGCTTTTGGAAACTCACTCCGTAATGAATCATATGGAAGGGTACATTGGTATGACTACAGTGTATTGCCTTCAATGTTTGGCTTTGTTCAAATGAAAATCTGCCATGATGACACATCTGATAATCCTCTCCTCACATTTCAGTTGAATGCATTCAGTTGTCTAGCTGACTAGATATCCCCCTTTCCCTCTCATCTCTGTCAGGAGGTGAAAATCTCCTTTGCTCCTTTCCTGCTGCTGAGGATCCCGTCTCTGAAGATCAAGTGCAGTCTGAGGAAGGAGGTGTTTGAGGCCAACCTGAAGTCTGCGTGTGACCTGTGGAATCTCATGGTCAGAGAGATGTGGGCTGGGAGGACGATGGCAGACGACCACAAGGTAGGATATATGCTGGATCTCCAAGACTGGTGCTGCATTCAATAGGGTATAATGTAACCAAGTTGAATTCATTAAACTAACCCTTTCAGCTTGAAATCCCCCAACCCGCACCATGGAATTGCTAGCTTTTCAGTGGCGCAGCAAAGCTGTTAAGCAGTGCAGTGTTTTCTGTTAAACACTTTGTGGAACGTGTGGGTAGAAATATTAGCATAGTCCATTTCACCCTCCTGAATGCGTTCTGTGGTTATTCATAGTCTTGAAAAACATGTCACGTTCTTTTATTACCATATTATGAAAAAAGTATAAGATCGGTTGGCTCCTACAGGGATATTAATCTTACAGTACAGGCTTGTCCCACCCCTCTGGCCTGATGGTTTCCTCCAGGCTTCCTACAGGGATATTAATCTTACAGTACAGGCTTGTCCCACCCCTCTGGCCTGATGGTTTCCTCCAGGCTTCCTGAAGGGATATTAATCTTACAGTACAGGCTTGTCCCACCCCTCTGGCCTGATGGTTTCCTCCAGGCTTCCTACAGGGATATTAATCTTACAGTACAGGCTTGTCCCACCCCTCTGGCCTGATGGTTTCCTCCAGGCTTCCTACAGGGATATTAATCTTACAGTACAGGCTTGTCCCACCCCTCTGGCCTGATGGTTTCCTCCAGGCTTCCTAAAGGGATATTAATCTTACAGTACAGTCTTGTCCCACCCCTCTGGCCTGATGGTTTCCTCCAGGCTTCCTAAAGGGATATTAATCTTACAGTACAGGCTTGTCCCACCCCTCTGGCCTGATGGTTTCCTCCAGGCTTCCTGAAGGGATATTAATCTTACAGTACAGGCTTGTCCCACCCCTCTGGCCTGATGGTTTCCTCCAGGCTTCCTACAGGGATATTAATCTTACAGTACAGGCTTGTCCCACCCCTCTGGCCTGATGGTTTCCTCCAGGCTTCCTACAGGGATATTAATCTTACAGTACAGGCTTGTCCCACCCCTCTGGCCTGATGGTTTCCTCCAGGCTTCCTAAAGGGATATTAATCTTACAGTACAGTCTTGTCCCACCCCTCTGGCCTGATGGTTTCCTCCAGGCTTCCTAAAGGGATATTAATCTTACAGTACAGGCTTGTCCCACCCCTCTGGCCTGATGGTTTCCTCCAGGCTTCCTGAAGGGATATTAATCTTACAGTACAGGCTTGTCCCACCCCTCTGGCCTGATGGTTTCCTCCAGGCTTCCTACAGGGATATTAATCTTACAGTACAGGCTTGTCCCACCCCTCTGGCCTGATGGTTTCCTCCAGGCTTCCTACAGGGATATTAATCTTACAGTACAGGCTTGTCCCACCCCTCTGGCCTGATGGTTTCCTCCAGGCTTCCTAAAGGGATATTAATCTTACAGTACAGTCTTGTCCCACCCCTCTGGCCTGATGGTTTCCTCCAGGCTTCCTAAAGGGATATTAATCTTACAGTACAGGCTTGTCCCACCCCTCTGGCCTGATGGTTTCCTCCAGGCTTCCTGAAGGGATATTAATCTTACAGTACAGGCTTGTCCCACCCCTCTGGCCTGATGGTTTCCTCCAGGCTTCCTACAGGGATATTAATCTTACAGTACAGGCTTGTCCCACCCCTCTGGCCTGATGGTTTCCTCCAGGCTTCCTACAGGGATATTAATCTTACAGTACAGGCTTGTCCCACCCCTCTGGCCTGATGGTTTCCTCCAGGCTTCCTAAAGGGATATTAATCTTACAGTACAGTCTTGTCCCACCCCTCTGGCCTGATGGTTTCCTCCAGGCTTCCTAAAGGGATATTAATCTTACAGTACAGGCTTGTCCCACCCCTCTGGCCTGATGGTTTCCTCCAGGCTTCCTAAAGGGATATTAATCTTACAGTACAGGCTTGTCCCACCCCTCTGGCCTGATGGTTTCCTCCAGGCTTCCTACAGGGATATTAATCTTACAGTACAGGCTTGTCCCACCCCTCTGGCCTGATGGTTTCCTCCAGGCTTCCTAAAGGGATATTAATCTTACAGTACAGGCTTGTCCCACCCCTCTGGCCTGATGGTTTCCTCCAGGCTTCCTAAAGGGATATTAATCTTACAGTACAGGCTTGTCCCACCCCTCTGGCCTGATGGTTTCCTCCAGGCTTCCTAAAGGGATATTAATCTTACAGTACAGGCTTGTCCCACCCCTCTGGCCTGATGGTTTCCTCCAGGCTTCCTACAGGGATATTAATCTTACAGTACAGGCTTGTCCCACCCCTCTGGCCTGATGGTTTCCTCCAGGCTTCCTAAAGGGATATTAATCTTACAGTACAGGCTTGTCCCACCCCTCTGGCCTGATGGTTTCCTCCAGGCTTCCTAAAGGGATATTAATCTTACAGTACAGGCTTGTCCCACCCCTCTGGCCTGATGGTTTCCTCCAGGCTTCCTAAAGGGATATTAATCTTACAGTACAGGCTTGTCCCACCCCTCTGGCCTGATGGTTTCCTCCAGGCTTCCTAAAGGGATATTAATCTTACAGTACAGGCTTGTCCCACCCCTCTGGCCTGATGGTTTCCTCCAGGCTTCCTACAGGGATATTAATCTTACAGTACAGGCTTGTCCCACCCCTCTGGCCTGATGGTTTCCTCCAGGCTTCCTAAAGGGATATTAATCTTACAGTACAGTCTTGTCCCACCCCTCTGGCCTGATGGTTTCCTCCAGGCTTCCTAAAGGGATATTAATCTTACAGTACAGGCTTGTCCCACCCCTCTGGCCTGATGGTTTCCTCCAGGCTTCCTGAAGGGATATTAATCTTACAGTACAGGCTTGTCCCACCCCTCTGGCCTGATGGTTTCCTCCAGGCTTCCTACAGGGATATTAATCTTACAGTACAGGCTTGTCCCACCCCTCTGGCCTGATGGTTTCCTCCAGGCTTCCTAAAGGGATATTAATCTTACAGTACAGGCTTGTCCCACCCCTCTGGCCTGATGGTTTCCTCCAGGCTTCCTAAAGGGATATTAATCTTACAGTACAGGCTTGTCCCACCCCTCTGGCCTGATGGTTTCCTCCAGGCTTCCTAAAGGGATATTAATCTTACAGTACAGGCTTGTCCCACCCCTCTGGCCTGATGGTTTCCTCCAGGCTTCCTAAAGGGATATTAATCTTACAGTACAGGCTTGTCCCACCCCTCTGGCCTGATGGTTTCCTCCAGGCTTCCTAAAGGGATATTAATCTTACAGTACAGGCTTGTCCCACCCCTCTGGCCTGATGGTTTCCTCCAGGCTTCCTACAGGGATATTAATCTTACAGTACAGGCTTGTCCCACCCCTCTGGCCTGATGGTTTCCTCCAGGCTTCCTACAGGGATATTAATCTTACAGTACAGGCTTGTCCCACCCCTCTGGCCTGATGGTTTCCTCCAGGCTTCCTACAGGGATAGATATTAATCTTACAGTACAGGCTTGTCCCACCCCTCTGGCCTGATGGTTTCCTCCAGGCTTCCTGAAGGGATATTAATCTTACAGTACAGGCTTGTCCCAACCCTCTGGCCTGATGGTTTCCTCCAGGCTTCCTAAAGGGATATTAATCTTACAGTACAGGCTTGTCCCACCCCTCTGGCCTGATGGTTTCCTCCAGGCTTCCTAAAGGGATATTAATCTTACAGTACAGGCTTGTCCCACCCCTCTGGCCTGATGGTTTCCTCCAGGCTTCCTAAAGGGATATTAATACATTTTATTTATTTAACCTTTAATTTAACTAGGTAAGTCAGTTAAGAAGGAATTCTTATTTAAATGACGGCCAACCGGGGAACAGTGGGTTAACTGCCTTGTTCAGGGGCAAAACGACAGAGTTTTACCTTGTAAGCTCGGGGATTCAATTCAGCAACCTTTCGGTTACTGGCCCAAGGCTCTAACCACTAGGCTGCCCCACGTTGGAGTACAGGCTTGTCCTGTACCCCTCTGTTCTGCTGGAAAGTATTATGTTTTGTCCTTATTATATTATCCGAATGTGATCTCCCAAACTTAATGTGATCTCCCAAACTTAATGTGATCTTCCAAACGTAATGTGATCTCCCATGCTGTTTAATTGGCTGTACTCATTGTACATTGTAATGTGTAGTAAGTTGTGTGTCTATACTTGTAAGACTGTCTCTCTTATAGGATCCTCAGTACAGGCAGTGTGTGTGTATAAGTTGTCATGTTCCCTTTAAGGATCCTCAGTACATGCAGCAGGCTTTGACTAACGTCTTGCTCATGGATGCTGTGGTTGGCTGCCTTCAGACCCAGAAAGCCATATTTGCCGCCTCCAAACTGGCATACTTTGACAGAGTGAAACATGAAGGTATGCATTATGGTCCAGATGCACTTTCGATTTGTTTTTTTGCATATAAATCATCTGTAAGCTTTACCATTTGTGCGTTTTAATGGTGGAGTTCCGGACTAAAACACAAACTCAATGGAGAATCATTGAAAATGTATTTAGTCCAGGAGTTTCCAGGAAACCACCCCTTGGAGTTCAAGGATCAAGTATACAACTAAATCAACAACATCGGATGTGCCTCTGAAGAACAACAGTGTGAAATTCATTGTGATTTTCTGTAATAAGGAAAGTAATTCATATTCTGATATGTCATTTTTTCTGTTTTGTTGTCTGTAAGCAGTTCCTGTGATGGTTCCAAAGACAACATTGGAGACGTTGAAACACAAGATCAATCCATCACTAGACCTCCCAGCCCCACAGACTGTACATGTCTTACTCTACACACCAGGTGAGGGGAAACAGACAGCTGACTCTCTATTACTCTACATACCAGGTGAGGGGAAACAGACAGCTGACTCTCTATTACTCTACACACCAGGTGAGGGGAAACAGACAGCTGACTTTCTATTACTCTACATACCAGGTGAGGGGAAACAGACAGCTGACTCTCTGTTACTCTACACACCAGGTGAGGGGAAACAGACAGCTGACTCTCTGTTACTCTACACACCAGGTGAGGGGAAACAGACAGCTGACTCTCTGTTACTCTACACACCAGGTGAGGGGAAACAGACAGCTGACTCTCTGTTACTCTACACACCAGGTGAGGGGAAACAGACCACTGACTTTCTGTTACTCTACACACCAGGTGAGGGGAAACAGACCACTGACTTTCTGTTACTCTACACACCAGGTGAGGGGAAACAGACAACTGACTTTCTGTTACTCTACACACCAGGTGAGGGGAAACAGACCACTGACTTTCTGTTACTCTACACACCAGGTGAGGGGAAACAGACAGCTGACTTTCTATCATAGTTTGTCTGTTATCTTCACTCTGATGTATCTGCTTGTAAGATAGAAGCTGTTTGCATGTCCTGTAAGGTACATGTCCTGTAAGGTGCATGTTCTGTAAGGTACATGTTCTGTAAGGTGCATGTCCGTACATGTTCTGTAAGGTGCATGTCATAACATGTCCTAACATGTCCTGTAAGGTGCATGTCATAACATGTCCTAGCATGTCCTGTATGGTGCATGTCCTGTGTGGTGCATGTCCTGACATGTCCTGTGTGGTACATGTCCTGTAAGGTGCATGTCCTAACATGTCCTGTAAGGTACATGTCCTGTAAGGTGCATGTCCTAACATGTCCTGTAAGGTGCATGTCCTAACATGTCCTGTAAGGTGCATGTCATAACATGTCCTGTATGGTGCATGTCATGTATGGTGCATGTCCTAACATGTCCTGTATGGTACATGTCATGTATGGTACATGTCCTGTATGGTGCATGTCCTAACATGTCATATATGGTACATGGCATGTATGGTACATGTCCTGTATGGTACATGTCCTGTATGGTGCATGTCATAACATGTCCTGTATGGTGCATGTCCTAACATGTCCTGTATGGTGCATGTCCTGGAAGGTGCATGTCCTAACATGTCCTGTATGGTGCATGTCCTGTATGGTGCATGTCCTAACATGTCCTGGAAGGTGCATGTCCTAACATGTCCTGTATGGTGCATGTCCTAACATGTCCTGGAAGGTGCATGTCCTGTATGGTGCATGTCCTGGAAGGTGCATGTCCTAACATGTCCTGTATGGTGCATGTCCTGTATGGTGCATGTCCTAACATGTCCTGGAAGGTGCATGTCCTAACATGTCCTGTATGGTGCATGTCCTGTATGGTGCATGTCCTGTATGGTGCATGTCCTAACACATCTGAGTGGAAACCAGAGGAGCTTTGAAGCCGTAATAGTTGGCTGTAAATACACACTAGTGGAAAGCACCCAGACAGGCCTAATTGTTTGTCTACTCTCAGCTGTTTATGTAGATGAGTACATGTATTGTCAACGTTTGTCTCATTTCTTCACACTTGTCAGGTGTGGTAACTTATGAACTTGTTGTACTGTACAGTGTGAGTCAACAAAACTTAATATATCACTGACCGGCTCAACATTTTGAAATATTATTTTTTACATTGGTTAAAAGTAGAGACTCAGAGCTACAAAATGGTATATTATTCACTGCATTTTTGAGGAACAATGTGAAAGTAATTCTGCAAGTTGATAAACTTGTAAACTCACTTTTGAGAAAAGGGTGTTTATAATGTTTTGGAGAGCTCTCCTTTGTCTACACCCATTCAGCATTGTTCACACCCTCTTAAGCCTTAGCTCCACCCATCTATTTAAGGATTCACATGTGAGGTCATGTGCTAAACAGTGAGTTGTGTAGTAAAGATGAAGATTAGAAGTGGTAGTAGCCAACAATATGGAACAATTCCAGGTAAACAGAAAGTGTCCAGATAAAAAAGACTTAATAAATATTAGATGGTGCTTACGCAGACACACTTGTCTAAATTGATGGGCCATGTGAAAGAAATGCTATAACCCCCAGCCACGTCCAGTGGTGGAAAAGGTATTATGGTCATACTTGAGTAAATGTAATGATACCTTAATAGAAAATGACAGAAGTAAAAGTCACCCAGTAAAATACTACTTGAGTAAAAGTCTAAAAGTATTAGGTTTAAAAAAATACTTAAGTATCAAAAGTAAATGGAATAAAATGTGCTTCTTTATCAAATGTAAAATAAATGATTTATACAAATTCCTTATAGGGAACCAGACGGCCTAATTGTTTTATTTTTATTGACGGATAGCCAGGGGCACACTCCAACACTCCAACACTCCAGCACTCCAGCACTCCAGCACTCCAGCACTCCAACACTCCAACACTCCAACACTCCAACACTCCAACACTCCAAGACATAATTTATAAACAAAGCATGTGTGTTTAGTGAGTCCCCCAGATCAGAGGCAGAAGGGATGACCAGGGATGTTCACTTGATAAGTGTGTGAACGGGACCATTTTCCTGTCAAAATGTAACGAGTACTTTTGGGTGTCCAGGGAAATGTATGGAGTAAAAGATACTTTATTTCCTTTCTGTAGTGAAGTAAAAGTTGCCAAAAAAAGAATAGTATGATCTCAAAGGCAGTGAAAAACTCACATATTCTGTTGTAATGCAGAGCTACAGTATATACCATATACATATCATCTATATGCCTGTGGGAGTATCCATCGACTGGCTGACCCATGGATTGTGTATTTAACTTTTAGTGTATTGATTTTGATGTAGACATTCGCAGATAAAAGCTGAATTGCTGTGACTGACTACAGTCTCTCTCTTGGGGTCTCTCTCTCTCTCTGTCTCTCTCTCTCTGTCTCTCTCTGTGTCTCTGTGTTTATCCAGGCCAGTTGAGTTACTCGGAGGCAGACGGAGATGGGAACCCCAAGCTGTGGTGTGCCCTCAGTGGTGGGAGGGTGGTTGTGTTTGATGCAGCCAGCTGGTCCATGCAGCAGAACTGTGTTCAAGTGGGATCCTCCCAACTGGTATGATGTCTGCAAGCAGACACACACCATTTCCCCTGCGCTCTCCCTGGACTATCACTTGAGCCTTCCTACTAGGCTCTGTTCCAATATCCACATTAGTGTAGCAGAACACTTAGAGAGAAGCATTGGATTTGGCCATGCATTCTAAGGGTTCTATGCGAGTGGATATTGGAACATGTCCTTTGTTTCTGTGAAATTGCTTACAGATATCCTTTGGAAAGAAATTGTTATATTGAATTAAGTACACAGTGATCTCTTTCTCTCGCTCTGTTTCACTTGTTCTCTCTCTCTCTCTCCCTCTCTCTCTAGCTCTCTTTCACCCGTTCTTTCTCTCTCTCTCCCACCTCTAGTTCTGTTTCACTTGTTTTCTCTCTCTCCCGTTCTCCCCCCCCCCCCCCCCAAGTTCTGTTTCACTTGTTTTCTCCATCTTTCTCACTCCCTCTCTCTCTCTCTCTAGCTCTCTTTCACTCGTTCTTTCTCCCCTTCTAGTTCTGTTTCACTTGTTTTCTCTCTCTCTCTTTTTCTTCTGTTGATAGTGTTTCCTCCTTTCTGTGGTCTCATGAGGCATGAACAGGAGTGCCTGCCATTCACATAACAGTGGATTAAACCTGGATATGTATGCGTCCAAAATAGCACCCTATTCCCTATATAGTGCCCTTCTTTTGACGAGAGTCCTATGGGCCTTGGTCAAAAGTAGTGCACTATATAGGGAATAGGTGCCATTTGGGACGCATTCATGTGCTGAATACGTGGCTTTATTATGTGCACAGAACTGCATGCTGGGATTGGACCAGGATCAAGTATGGATTGGCTCCCAGGATTCCATCATTTACATAATTGACACTCGCAGCATGTCCTGCAATAAGCAGCTGACAGAGCACAGGCATGAGGTTATGGACTTTGCCCTGGAGGAGAGTGACAAGATGAGGTAAAATGTTACACATATAGTACCGTATGTCTGTGTCCCACAGTGCACCCTATTCCCTATATACTGTAGGGCACTCTTTCATGCTACAGTCACTTCACCCTCACAAACTGTTAACCCATGTGTGATGCTCAGGATTCTATGTTGAAGGAAGGATAATGTGTTAGAACTGCCTGTTCAAATGACCAATGCACCTATTGCAGAAAGTAGTTATTCTAACTGTCCCACCCCAGTATCATAGTGCAAGAATCTTAGAACATGGAGTGTTTTTGATGTCTATTTCCAACCAGCAGATGGCAGCAGTGTACTTAAACTACTTCTTTACTTTGCCCTCAGTGAATCATCAGTAGTTAGACCACAATCAGACTTCTACATGGTGCTTGTTTTAATCCAACTGTCCCTCTCCTCCCCCCCAGACAAACATACTCCTGTAGTGCCGATGGAACAGTCATTCTGTGGGACCTCTCAACGCTAAAAGTGAAAAAGCAGTTTCAACTGACCTGTGATAGGCTTATGTCCATTCAGCTCTTCAATGGAACACTGTGGTGCTGTAAGTAAACTCACTCAGTCATAGTATATTATTATTCAATTTTTTTTATATACTCCTATGTATTATATACCCTGCCAATGATCAATTGACCACAAGATAACATGCTAACAACAGCAAGCATCTAGACAGAAACCTTTGTTTTGTTCCCATCTGTTATGTTGACTAGGTGCCAGAGACGGCATCGTTGAACTGAGGAAGAACGGAACCCCACATCGTAAGATGACACTTCCTGAGGATCTACGGAGCATGTCCACTGAGTTCAGCAGCCTCATCCTCTTCTTAGAGGTAGTAGGCCCATGTTCCCTTCATCTTGGAGATTTCACTGAACCGAGATCTTTATCTCATACTAGGCCTTCACCATGGCCTCCAAGTGGCCTCAATAATCAAGCCAGACACTATGTATTTTTGCAGCCTTCCAACAGTCAGTTTGCTTGTCAATGAGAGTGTCATGAGCTGATGGCTAAACCAGTCCACTGTGTGTTTCTTTCAGAGGGGCCAGTTGTGGACGAGCTGTTCTGATTCTGACGAGCTCTGTCTCTGGCACTGTAAAGACCTGACGAAGCCTTTCCTGAGGGTGCGGCTACAGAATTGTACAGGGGTCAACTGTATGATCAAGGTTAAGAATCAGGTGAGAAAATAATGGTCTCAGTTGGATGTTCACACCTGCTGTTCTTTGCGTGTTTTGCTGGTAACACTTTAATGGAAGGGTACCAACATAATAGCCTCTTTAGCACGTGACTATTAACACATACGAAACACATTCATAAGATTCTGGCAACAACAGTCTTTCTCAGGTGTTGCAATTTCTACAAAAGCTTGTAAAGTAGCAGTTAAAATAGTACCGTACTTAGAAATGATACCATACATTCCACCCTACCATCGTTATTTTATCTCTCATAGTAATGATCAGAGTGTCCAGATCGAACTCCGTTTTATTTAGGTAGTGAATGTCACAGTACAACTGCAAATCCTCAACAAGCTTCTCTTCATTGTTTGTCTCCTCCCCCTCCCTCGTCCAGATCTGGGTTGGCTGCAGCGGGCCGAGCCCTGACCAGTGCAGGATGAGTGGGAAGATCTACATAGTGGACACAGAGAGCCACAGTGTAGAGAAGGAGCTGATGGCCCACACAGACAGTGTCCAGGCACTGTGCTCTGCAGAGGGCCGCTATGTACTCAGTGGCTCCGCCTGCCAGGATGGCAAAATCGCCATTTGGAAGGTTGAGTAGAGGACAAGTAGCCTGGTCCAGTATCTGTTTGTGTGGGTTTGCCAACTCTTTTAAGTGAATAAAATGTTTGGCACAACAATGACAGGAGTTTCCTAAACAGCAGAAATAGATGTGGGACCAGGTTAGAGGAAGAGCCCTGCAGACCCCGAGGAGTCCTACAGGTCTGAGGAGACTATAGCCCCCTCAAACTCAACTCTGGACCTGGAAGTCCGTTCCACTGCTTTGTTTAATTGTTCCCCTCTAATCAGGGACTGATTTAGACCTGGGACTCCAGGTGGGTGATTCCCCTCTAATCAGGGACTGATTTAGACCTGGGACTCCAGGTGGGTGATTCCCCTCTAATCAGGGACTGATTTAGACCTGGGACTCCAGGTGGGTGATTCCCCTCTAATCAGGGACTGATTTAGACCTGGGACTCCAGGTGGGTGATTCCCCTCTAATCAGGGACTGATTTAGACCTGGGACTCCAGGTGGGTGATTCCCCTCTAATCAGGGACTGATTTAGACCTGGGACTCCAGGTGGGTGATTCCCCTCTAATCAGGGACTGATTTAGACCTGGGAATCCAGGTGGGTGATTCCCCTCTAATCAGGGACTGATTTAGACCTGGGAATCCAGGTGGGTGATTCCCCTCTAATCAGGGACTGATTTAGACCTGGGACTCCAGGTGGGTGATTCCCCTCTAATCAGGGACTGATTTAGACCTGGGACTCCAGGTGGGTGATTCCCCTCTAATCAGGGACTGATTTAGACCTGGGACTCCAGGTGGGTGATTCCCCTCTAATCAGGGACTGATTTAGACCTGGGACTCCAGGTGGGTGATTCCCCTCTAATCAGGGACTAATTTAGACCTGGGACACCAGATGGGTGATTCCTCTCTAATCAGGGACTGATTTAGACCTGGGACACCAGGTGTTTGCAATGAATTAGCAGGTAGAATAGAAAAGCAGCAGGCTCCGGACCTCATGGGGTCAGAGTTGAATGTCCCTGCTATAGACTATAAATTGTTCTTATTTTCCCTGAACACCTCAGAGAGAAGGTGAGCTTCTAAATGTTTTTTCAAAGCTTTGTTCTAAAATGTGCTTTTCCTGGATTAAAGACTCAAGGTTGGCCATTTTGTTTTTCACATCCTTCCACGTCTGCGTCCCAAATGGCCCCAGGCTGCTCCACCTTGTTGTCTGTCCAACCCCACCACGCTGCTCCACCTTGTTGTCTGTCCAACTCCACCACGCTGCTCCACCTTGTTGTCTGTCCAACCCCACCACGCTGCTCCACCTTGGTGTCTGTCTAACCCCACCACGCTGCTCCACCTTCGTGTCTGCCCCCCAACCCCACCACGCTGCTCCACCTTGTTGTCTGTCCAACTCCACCACGCTGTCTGTCCAACTCCACCTTGGTGTCTGCCCCCCAACCCCACCACGCTGCTCCACCTTGTTGTCTGTCCAACTCCACCACGCTGCTCCACCTTGGTGTCTGCCCCCCAACCCCACCACGCAGCTCCACCTTGTTGTCTGTCCAACCCCACCACGCAGCTCCACCTTGTGGTCTGACCCCAACCCCACCATGCTGCTCCACCTTGGTGTCTGCCCCCCAACCCCACCACGCTGCTCCACTTTGTGGTCTGCCCCCCAACCCCACCATGCTGCTCCACCTTGTGGGCTACCCCCCAACCCCACCACGCTGCTCCACCTTGTGGGCTGCCCCCCAACCCCACCACGCTGCTCCACCTTGTGGTCTGCCCCCCAACCCCACCACGCTGCTCCACCTTGTGGGCTGCCCCCCAACCCCACCACGCTGCTCCACCTTGTAGTCTGCCCCCCCAACCCCACCACGCTGCTCCACCTTGTGGTCTGTCCCCCAACCCCACCACGCTGCTCCACCTTGTGGGCTGCTCCCCAACCCCACCATGCTGCTCCACCTTGTGGGCTGCCCCCCAACCCCACCACGCTGCTCCACCTTGTGGTCTGTCCCCCAACCCCACCATGCTGCTCCACCTTGTAGTCTGCCCCCCAACCCCACCACGCTGCTCCACCTTGTAGTCTGCCCCCCAACCCCACCACGCTGCTCCACCTTGTGGGCTGCTCCCCAACCCCACCATGCTGCTCCACCTTGTGGGCTGCCCCCCAACCCCACCACGCTGCTCCACCTTGTGGGCTGCTCCCCAACCCCACCACGCTGCTCCACCTTGTGGGCTGCTCCCCAACCCCACCACGCTGCTCCACCTTGTGGGCTGCCCCCCAACCCCACCACGCTGCTCCACCTTGTGGGCTGCCCCCCAACCCCACCACGCTGCTCCACCTTGTAGTCTGCCCCCCAACCCCACCACGCTGCTCCACCTTGTAGTCTGCCCCCCAACCCCACCACGCTGCTCCACCTTGTGGTCTGTCCCCCAACCCCACCATGCTGCTCCACCTTGTGGGCTGCTCCCCCCCCCCCCCTCTCCCACCATACTCAGCAGCTCCACCTTGTTGTCTGTCAAACCCCACCATGCTACTCCACCTTGTTGTCTGTCCCCCCCCATCCCACCGTACTCAGCAGCTCCACCTTGTTGTCTGTCCAACCCCACCATGCTGGTCCACCTTGTTGTCTGTCCAACCCCACCATGCTGCTCCACCTTGTGGTCTGTTCCCCCCCCCCCCCATCCCACCGTACTCAGCAGCACCACCTTGTTCGAAAATGTGAGGACCCTGCTATTCCCTATATAGTACACTACTTTTGACCAGGGCCCTATAGAGAATAGGGTGCCATTAGGGACGTAGACAATATACAGTGGACATTGAGGCTCAGGGAATGACATGATCATGAAGAACCCTGTCATCCTCTGTTCTCTTTATGTTGGGGTCTGCCTGGATATACTGGATAATGATGATGTAATAGCATTTCTCTGACTGTTTCCCAATATTTTGATTTTTTTCACAAAAAATATTCTGGATACACTAAATGTCTTCTTTCAGATTCATATTTCTGCCTCACCCATGTCTTAGCTGTCACATACAATAAAACAATGATTCTACAGTTATTTTGTATTTATTCCTATGCTCATTCATGCAAGTCAGCCTTTCTTTCATATACATATAACAATTATGCACCCTGGGGACATCCCAAATGGGACCCTATTCCCTATAAAGTGCACTACTTTTGACCAGGGACCGTAAGGGTATGTGCAAAGTTACTGCACTGTTTAGGGAATAGAGTGTCATTTAGTATGCCGACTGGGTCTCTGCTATGGGCCTGGCTTGCTGTGTGTTGTAGTATTATGCAGAGAGCTAATGAAAGGAATGTTTTGGGATGTGTCTGTTAGACAATGGAAACACAGAGTTCTCTTGCTGTGTCTGTGGGAGGGTGTGAATGACATGTAAATGTGAGTCTATTTAACCACAGAGAACTGTTGTCAATGCTTTTTTTTTTGCATTGCAAAATAATATTATTTCTAATGTATTTAGCTATTTGTAATATCAATGTTGACATTTTATGAAACATTTATGAGAAGTGTATTAGTCACTTTAGTATAAGAAAATAAGGTTTTGTGAAGTACTGTCATTCTCATTGATGTAATTGTCATCTGAAAAGCTATTTACAAGTAGAACAAGTTATGATTTATTTATTTTTTGCCAGCTGAGATAGTCAGTGAGTCCACTGAACTCTCCGGCCGTTTCTACTGGGTATGGTCACTACACGGTCACTACATGGTCAATACACGTCAGCCATATTGGAACTATTAGGATGCAGTGCTGCTGTGTCAGTGGTTACCGAGAGTAGGGCGCCAAAGCGCGGTGTTGTGGAGAAACAGAAACGGAGAGGGAACCACACACAGCCAGACGGTTATTACGGGATTGGAACACATATTTGCAGGGTAGGAGACCGGTTAACTGAAATAGTTGAGGTGGATCTTCAATAGTAAAGATATACGTGAGTATAACGTGGCCTTGTACATTTTTGAATGATGTGGAAGATATGAAATAACTTTAACATTAGCCAGTTAGCATAGTAAGACCCCAGTCATTGACAATGGGTTGCAGTGAGAGTCGGAGCATTCAGTTAGCCTACTTTAATTTGCGTTTTTGGTGGAGAAAACACGGTTTCATTTGATGACGAAAAGGGGAATATATCCTTTATGCAGATGAATATGCATGTTTCTGCAAACAGTGGTGCAGTGTCCGAATCTCTCACGCCTAGGTGCAAGGTTCAGGGAACACAGCATGTCTTATTCAAACAGTGTGCAGCGAGTGGCTACATTTCGAGTGGCAACATTAGGGAAATGATACAATGCTAGTTTAAAACAGAAAAGTGATTACAACATTATTACAATGTTACAAATTGTAACAACTCTCATGGTTGTTTGGAGAGCTCGCTACATTGTATGTCATTGCATGATATAGTTCTGGAGCCGGCTCAGCCCCAGCCATTCTGCATGCTGTTGTTTTAAAGGACCTGAGTAAGGTATAACGTTACTTGCAGGGGAAGATTAGAGGAGACCCTAGTATCCTCTGTATTTGACACGCTCATGGAATTACACAAGTCGAACATAGACTGTTCCTTATTCCACTTGTCTAATAACAAAAAACTGCTAAACTCCATAGGCAATTACAAGGCAACAACTATATTACGATGTGACAAAATATGTATAATAACCGTAATTGTGTTAAGAGGTTCACAGATATTGAGCTTTCTTCAGTTACTGCTACAGTGCAAACAGGAGAGACTGCTCATAAACTGTAATGAGTATAGTTTTTTTTTACAATGAGTTGCATTGATTTGTTGACTGCGTATGATTGCAGGCAAGCAGCATGGTTTTATCTGCATGCCTGAATCATCTATGTGTTTGTTTCCACGATCAGTATCATTGTTGCCGCGTGCCTGCTGGTGTAACAAGTTAAAGCTAGTGTGTGAAGGGAGGAGTTTGGAAGCCAGGAGGAGGAGGGCCAGGTGTGTTGGTAAGAGGGTGTCAGGTTAGCAGCTCAGTAGCACTGACAGAACTGATTTGCACCAGTTGGAAATACTCTTACATGTAAATAGCCTACAAATATGCAGTTCTGGAATATCCTGGGCTGCGGAAATGGAGGTACGTGTGCTATATTTATATCCATAATACAACTGACAGTTTTTGAGAAGCAGCGGTAGGCTTGTTTGGCTGAGAACTGAACGCGTGTCTGTCTCAAGAAGAGTGAGTCAGTGTGCCTGAGATAAGGGCAGGAATTTTCTCATGCAACTGCATGCACGGCCATGACATGAGAAACGTCACAGGCAGGTAAAAGTTGTTTGTAGCATGAACATCATGTTACTAGTGACACCAGGCATCTTTTTGTAGAGGAATCATACAGGGCTATAGAGAGCAGGAGAACCGTACAGAATGTTGTACTGAGTGTTCAACCCTCAGAAGAACCCATAGCCTACCTTGTTTGTCAATGTTACCTGATAAATTCCAGGACACCGAGGTATACCTCAGAGAATGTGCTGCTTCAGGGTTCGTCTTCTGATATGAGTCATCTCGTCACATCTAATGGCTTGTAATAACCAGAAATATCAGCAGTTATAATGTGGGTATGAGAATAGATGTCTATGATCTTCCCATGATGATACGGGTACACACAGTGCAATATGTGCCATACACTAACTAACCCTATAGATGTGGTCGTGGTAGAGTAGGCAAAACGATGTGAATGAAACCACACAGTCAAAGACCTGGGTTTCTTTCACTTCCATGTCCTGACAACAATAGTCAAATCAACTGTAGTCAAATCAACTGTAGTCAAATCAACTGTAGTCAAATCAATGAAGGCAGAGATTGTCGACAAATGTAAGCAGAGATTTTGTTGTGTAGAACATGTTCCTTTTGATGTGGACACAGCCCCTCCAGAGGGCGATCCAGCTGTTATGTATTGCGTCACAATGTTTTGAACAAATTCCAATCTCAGGCATAGACAAGCCTTCCGTTCAGTTAGATTTGAGATGATCAGATGTTCACTGCCATTGTATGTTTTACAGGTCCACCGATTATGATTTTTCAACGCCGATACCGATTATTGGAGGGCCAAAAAGCAGATACCGATTAATCGGCCGATTTATAATAATAAAAATAATAAAAAAATGTATTTGTAATAATGACAATTACAACAGTACTGAATGAACACTTATTTTAACTTAATATAATACATCAATAAAATCAATTTAGCCTCAAGTAAATAATGAAGCATGTTCAATTTGGTTTAAATAAAGAAAGTAAAAGTGCAATATGTGCTATATAAGAAAGCTAACGTTTTAGTTCCTTGCTCAGAACATATGAAAGCTCGTGGTTCCTTTTAACATGAGTCTTCAGGTAAAGAAGTTTTAGGTTGTAGTTATAATAGGAATTATAGGACTATTTCCCTCTATACCATTTGTATTTCATTAACCTTTGACTATTGGATGTTCTTAGAGGCACTTTAGTATTGCCAGTATAACAGTATAGCTTCCGTCCCTCTCCTCGCTCCTCCCTGGGCTCGAACCAGCAACACAATGACAACAGCCATCATCGAAGCAGCGGTACCCATTGCAGAGCAAGGGAACAACTACTAGCAGGCTCAGAGCGAGTGAAGTTTGAAACGCTATTAGCTAACTAGCTAGCCATTTCACTTCGGTTACACCAGCCTAATCTTGGGAGTTGATAGGCTTGAAGTCATCAACAGCGCAATGCTTGACGCACAACGAAGAGCTGCTGGCAAAACGCCCGAAAGTGCTGTTTGAATGAATGCTTCTGCCTACCAATGTAACGGTCTTCCTGTTGTGAAGGAGAAGCGGACCAAAATGCGGCGTGTAGATTGCGATCCATGTTTAATAAACAAACGTAAAACACAAATCAATACAAACACTACAAAACAAAGAACGTAATGAAAACCGAAACAGCCCTATCTGGTGCAAACACAGAGACAGGAACAATCACCCACAAACACACAGTGAAACCCAGGCTACCTAAATATGGTTCCCAATCAGAGACGATGACTAACACCTGCCTCTGATTGAGAACCATATCAGGCCAGACATAGAAATAGACAAACTAGACAATGAAACAGAATGCCCACTCAGCTCACACCCTGACCAACCAAAACATAGAAATATACAAAGTAAACTATGGTCAGGGTGTGACAACCAACGCTCAGTCAGATTATATGTAACACAGGACACGCTAGATAATATCTAGTAATATCATCAACCATGTGTAGTTAACTAGTGATTATGATTGATTGTTTTTTATAAGATAAGTTTAATGCTAGCTAGCAACTTACCTTGGCTTACTGCATTCGCGTAACAGGCAGACTCCTTGTGGAGTGCAATGAGTGAGAGGCAGGTCGTTATTGCGTTGGACTAGTTAACTATAAGGTTGCAAGTTTGATCCCCCGAGCTGACAGTTAACCGTTCCTAGGCCGTCATTAAAAATAAGAATGTGTTCTTAACTGACTTGCCTAGTTAAATAAAGGTATAAAATATATATATATTTCTTTATCGGCAAATCGGCGCCCCAAAATACCGATTTCCGATTGTTATGAAAACAGGAAATCGGCCTTAATTAATCGGCCATTCCGATTAATCGGTCGACCTCTAGTATGTATTTACATTACACAGATCCAGATTGATAATATTTATATGAAGGAACAGGCTAACCTTGCAATCTCAGTTTGCCTCAGGTCTTCAAATGCTCAACTTATCTATGTGGATTCATCAATGGAATTTGCATTAACCTGACTTGTCACATTGACACTTTTTCCATATTTGCCATCTGTTTGTAGTTATTTCTCTGTCTCTCTCTCTCACTGTATTGTGATGATAGGCCCTCAGTGGGGAAAAGAGGCCTACTGAGCATGAACACCTTTTTCATTTATTATTGAACCTTTATTTAACAAGTCAGTTAAGAATAAATTCTTATTCACAATGACGGCCTACCCCGGCCAAACCCTAACTTGGGACAACACTGGGCCAATTGTGCACCGCCCTATGGGACTCCCAATTACGGCCGGTTGTGGTACAGCCTGGAATCGAACCAGGGCCTGTAGTGACACCTCTCACTCTGAGATGCAGTGCCTCAGAGCACTGCGCCACTCGGGATACCTACTGTACTCTACCTGACTTTCCAGAAGGCTTTTTAAACAGCAAGTATCAGGCAGAACACAGATCAATGACAGACGCAATTCATTATGGATCCCTTCTTCAATATTGACCTTGGCAGGGTACTCTGAGCAAAGGCTATCGAATACCTTGTCAAATCTTGTTGTTTTAACATAGGTTTGGAGATCTGCTGTGTAAATCAGCCAGCAGCGATTCAATGACGAGTGGATGGGGAGTTGAATTGTGTCTTCTGGGGGGAAAGAAATGCCTGGAAAGCCCATCAACAGTGATTTATTCAAAACAGTTATGTAAACGTGAATGTGTGTATTGAGACAACAAGGCTGTCAAGTGTAAAACATTATAATACAAGCAAGGCAAGATCTGGAAGCAAAAACGTTTTATACTCTGTCAGTTAGTCTTTACTAAGAATATAGAACCATCAGTCAATAGTGTTCTTCTCAAGAAGAACGGTGGTCTGTAGTTAAAGAACTACAGGGAATGGCCGTAGACTTATTAGTCCAATGGAAAGTGCTTGTGGGAATGACTTTCACTAAACTGCAGTCTTAGAAAAAAGGGTTATTTGGCTGTTCCATGTAGAGCCCTCTGTTGAAAGGGTTCTACATGCAAACCCAAAAGGGTTCTACCTGGAACTAAAACGGGTTCTTCAAATGGTTCTCCTACGGCGACAGCCGAAGAACCCTTTTAGGTTCTAGATAACACCTTCTTTTCTAAGAGTGTATTGCAAATAGAAGTACTCAAATAGGCTCAAACCCTCAGTGATTTATGGTGCAGCTCTCACAAGTCTACAACACACCGTAGGCTTGAATAGTGAACGTCTCTCCCTCTCTCTCGATGTGATATGGTCTTTTGTTTGAGATGGTCTCTAACCCTCCGTGATTTATGGTGCAGCTCTCACAAGTCTACAACACACCGTAGGCTTAAATAGTGAACGTCTCTCCCTCTCTCTCGATGTGATATGGTCTTTTGTTTGAGATGGTCTCTCGAAACAGCTTTTAAAAATTAGATGATACCAATGGGTTAACCGAAGTCTGGAGCTTTTACACAATTTGACAAATGAGGAAGCTCTGGCCTCCCAGGAATTCAGCGTTGAGACCACAGCATACTGTCACACCCAGCTCTTATCAAGTCCCTACTGGGATGTGAAGACCAAATGACCCAACTCAATTCCTCTGAGCCCACACCTTTTGTTACAATGCTTTGTTACTCCTTTTAGTATGTGTTGCGTACCGCCACCAAGTTATTTATGTTGAACAGCAGCACAGATTTGGTTGAGTTGTTAACTAACGGGTGAATTCAACAGAAAATGTCCCCATGCCATTGGATTCATTGGTTCAAAGTTGGGTGAAAAAATAAGAAATTGCCTTATGTTGATGAATTCAAATTCAATCAGTTTTACACATTGATTCAACATCACCTTAAATTATTGGGTTGGAATGACGTGGAAACGACATTGATTCAACCAGTTTTTGCCCAGTGGTCCATGATCTGGGAAGTAGAACTAGCTACCATAATCCATGACAGAAATACATTAGAAAATACAGTATTGCAATTGGGCCTGCATTGCAGACGGCTTGTTATAGCAAACACATCCTAAACCGATATGTTGCCAGATACAAATTTGATTATGTGATTAGCAAGAGAAATGATGTAAATTGCAACACTGACTCAATTTCATTTTTACATTTTCTCCTATAAAAATAACCTGAGGTTGAACTGATCGTCAAGGTGGCTGCTGTCATCTCTCTCCAATGTATTAGATTTAATGTCCTGTTAGTTTATAGAATGCAAACAACTAGTGAGTGTTATTCAGTGAGACTAGAATATTTATAAAACTGGTAGATAGAAATGTATTGAATAAAACTAACATGATAGCCAATTCTACCTGACTGATAATCATGTCTGTTCTAAGCTATACATTTCTATGTGACCATTCTGTTCAGAGAATGCTGAAGTGATGTTCTGCTTGACAGGATCTAGATCTCTTACTGTAGTCATGTCTGACAGTCTGAGGCTGGAGGAGATTGAGTGTATGTTTTACATCACTGTAGTTTATACAGCTAATCTTCAGGGCCCAGTTCAAAAAATAAATATCTATCTGGATTTCACCTATTGGACAGGATTAAATGCATAGACATTTTATGAATAGAGAGGACGAATCATTGACTTGAATGGAGACTCCCATTCTATTCATTCTATTTCTATTAATTGAGTCCTATCCGATAGCCGACATACAGATAGATCACTTTAAAAAAAACTGGTCCCAGGCCAACAGGATTACTCTGCTAGAGCAGCTGTTAAATGATTACCACTCTAGAATGATTTACCTTGTTTTCATTTACATTAGGTTGAGTTGTCAACTAATGTGAAATCAACCCAAAAAGTCACCCTGTCATTGGATTTAACAGTTAGGTAAAAGAAATACTAAATTCCCTTACGTAGATGACTTTTTGCAAATCCATTCAGTTTTCCACGTTGATTCAAATCGTCACATTTAAGTTTTTCGTTAAAATGACGTGGAAACAACGCTGATTCAACCAGTTTTTGCCCAGTGGGATGGTGCCAATCGTTCTGTCAGGTTTTTTGTGTTGGCTAGGGATGTTTCATATACTGTGCAATGTAGCCTGATTGTGTTGAGACCTACAGAGGGTTACTATTAGTGCTCTCTTGTCAGTAATACCATTTGAATTAGAATAGTACAGGCTAGGGGAATTGGGAATTCAGCAGTACTGTACAGTTTGAGTCAGATTGTGATTGGTGACCATCCCCTCCCCTGTGCCTCTCCTTGGCAGGATCAGTGTTGTCTAGGTGAGTAAATGAATGGTGTGACAGAGCCCTAGCATTGTGCTGAGTCAGACGTAGGCCATGTAATGTCCTATAGGACTATCCACATACACACAGCCACACATACAGTCATCTGTTTAGCAAGCTGCTGTCTCAGTAAGTCCAGTACACATCACCACTGAACAATCACCCAGATCAATCAAACAAGCCAGGGCTGCTGCAGTGCATCAATCCAGCCTGCTCTAGGGGAATCAGGAGGAGTGTTGTAGTCAGTCAGCCAGGTCTGCTGCAGTACATCAATCCAGTCTGCTCTAGGGGAATCAGGAGGAGTGTTGTAGTCAGTCAGTAATGACAGTTGACTCCCTCCATTTAAAAGGCTGTGTTTGTCTTACACACACACACACACACACACACACACACACACACACACACACACACACACACACACACACACACACACACACACACACACACACACACTAGGGTGCTGTGTTTGGAGTCTGACCCATTCGTTCCCTCCTCTCTACACCATTCACTTTAACACCATCCTGCAGGCAGCTTGAGGGGTGATGAGAGAGAAAAGGTCCAGTTACCAGGACCACAAATATAAATTCCATATAGACACCGTTGCCCTAGAGCAGTGGTTCCCAAACTTTTTGTTATCCTGTACCCCTTCAAACATTCAACCTCCAGCTGTACCCCCTCTAGCACCAGGGTCAGCACACTCTCAAATGTTGTTTTTGCCATCATTGTAAGCCTGCCACACACACACTATACAATACATTTATTAAACATAAGAATGAGTGTGAGTTTTTGTCACAACCCGGCTCGTGGGAAGTGACAAAGAGCTCTTATAGGACCTGGGCACAAATAATAATATAATAATCATCATCAATCATTTTGCTCTTTATTTAACCATCTTACATATAAAACCTTATTTGTTCTTCAAAATTGTGAATAACTCACAACAGGTTAATGAGAAGGGTGTGCTTGAAAGGATGCACATAACTCTGCAATGTTGGGTTGTATTGGAGAGAGTCTCAGTCTTAAATCATTTTCCACACACAATCTGTGCCTGTATTTAGTTTCCATGCTAATGAGGGCCGAGAATCCACTCTCACATATGTACGTGGTTGCAAAGGGCATCCGTGTCTTAACAGTGTGATTTGGATATTTAGGATACTCTGAGCGCAGCCCAAACCAGAAATCTGGCAGTGGCTTCTGATTAAATTCTATTTTCACAGAACTGCTTGTTGCAATTTCGATGAGGCTCTCTTGTTCAGATATCGGTAAGTGGACTGGAGGCAGGGCATGAAAAGGATAACAAATCCATTTTTTTGTGTCATCCGTTTCGGGAAAGTACCTGCGTAAATTGTACACCAAACTCTGGTGCTTCGCTATATCACATTTGACATGGTCCGTAAGCTTGAGTTAATTTGCACAGAAAAAAATCATACAATGATGGAAAGATGTGTGTTGTCCTTGTTAATGCATACAGATAAGAGCTCTAACTTCTTAATCACAGCCTCAGGAGAGTCCCTGTAATCCTAGATTCAGATCATTCAGGCAAGAAAAACCATCCCCCAGATAGGCCAGTCGTGTGAGAAACCCGTCATCATGCAAGCGGTCAGACAAGTGAACATTATGTCAGTAAAGAAAACTTTAAGCTCGTCTCTCAATAAAAAAAAACGTGACCAATACTTTGCCCCTTGATAACCAGCTCACTTCTGTATGTTGTAAAAGCGTTACATGGTCACTAGAGGTCGACCGATTAATCGGAATGGACGATTAATTAGGGCCGATTTCAAGTTTTCATAACAATCGGAAATTGGTATTTTTGGACACCGATTTTTTTTTAAAACACTTTTATTTAATCTTTATTTAACTAGGCAAGTCAGTTAACAACACATTCTTATTTTCAATGACTGCCTAGGAACGGTGAGTTAACTGCCTTGTTCAAGGGCAGAACGACAGATTTTTACCTTGTCAGCTCGGGGATTCAATCTTGCAACCTTACAGTTAACTAGTCCAACGCCCTAACCACCTGATTACATTGCACTCCACGAGGAGACTGCCTGTTACATGAATGCAGTAAGCCAAGGTAAGTTGCTAGCTAGCATTAAACTTATCTTATAAAAAACAATCAATCATAATCACTAGTTAACTACACATGGTTGATGATATTACTAGTTTATCTAGCGTGTCCTGCGTTGCATATAATCGATGCGGTGCGTATTGTTGCTCCAATGTGTACCTAACCATAAACATCAATCTTCTTAAAATCAATACACAGAAGTATATATTTTTAAACCTGCATATTTAGCTAAAAGAAATCCAGGTTAGCAGGCAATATTAACCAGGTGAAATTGTGTCACTTCTCTTGCGTTCATTGCACGCAGAGTCAGTGTATATGCAAAAGTTTGGGCCTCCTAATTTGCCTGAATTTTACTTAATTATGACATAACATTGAAGGTTGTGCAATATAACAGGAATATTTAGACTTATGGATGCCACCCGTTAGATAAAATACGGAACGGTTCCGTATTTCACTGAAAGAATAAATGTCTTGTTTTCGAGATGATAGTTCCCGGATTCGACCATATTCATGACCCAAGGCTCGCATTTCTGTGTGTTATTATGTTATAACTAAGGCTATGATTTGATAGAGCAGTCTGAATGAGCGATGGTAGGCAGCAGCAGGCTCATAAGCATTCATTCAAACAGCACTTTCGTGCATTTTGCCAGCAGCTCTGCTGTTTATGACTTCAAGCCTATCAACTCCCGAGATTAGGCTGGTGTAACCGATGTGAAATGGCTAGCTAGTTAGCGAGGTGCGCGCTAATAGCGTTTCAAACGTCACTCGCTCTGAGACTTGGAGTAGTTGTTCCCCTTGCTCTGCAAGGGCCGCGGCTTTTGTGGAGCGATGGGTAACGCTGCTTCGAGGGTGGCTGTTGTCGTTGTGTTCCTGGTTCAAGCCCAGGTAGGAGCGAGGAGAGGGACGGAAGCTATACTGTTACACTGGCAATACTAAAGTGCCTATAAGAACATCCAATAGTCAAAGGTTAATGAAATACAAATGGTATAGGGAGAAATAGTCCTGTAATTCCTATAATAACTACAACCTAAAACTTCTTACCTGGCAATATTGAAGACTCATGTTAAAAGGAACCACCAGCTTTCATATGTTCTCATGTTCTGAGCAAGGAACTTAAACGTTAGCTTTCTTACATGGCACAAATTGCACTTTTACTTTCTTCTCCAACACTTTGTTTTTGCATTATTTGAACCAAATTGAACATGTTTCATTATTTATTTGAGGCTACATTTATTTTATTGATGTATTATACTACGTTAAAATAAGTGTTCATTCAGTATTGTTGTAATTGTCATTATTACAAATAAAACAAAAAAAATCAGCCGATTAATTGGTATCAAATTTTTTTGGTCCTCCAATAATCGGTATCGGTATTGGCGTTGAAAAATCATAATCGGTCGACCTCTAATGGTCACTGTCCATATCAATGCATACTGCAGAAAATAAACGAGAGTTCAGGGGCCTTTCTTTAACAAAGTTAACCATTTTCACTGTAGTGTCCAAAACGTCTTTCAAGCTGTCAGGCATTCCCTTGGCAGCAAGAGCCTCTCGGTGGATGCTGCAGTGTGCCCAGGTGGCGTTGGGAGCACCTGCTTACACATGCGTTACCACTCCACTATGTCTCCCTGTCATGGCTTTTGCGCCATCAGTACAGATACAGACCGTTAGTGGAATCTCCGCGAGAGAATAACAGTTCATGTGATTGGATGTTAATTATTTGACTAGAACACCTGTATTTGACATTGTGTTGTTATTTCGCTGAACACTAGATGGTTGAATTTTATTATTGGCAGTGAAACCAGGTTACTCAGGCGAGAGAAAAACCTCACCCAGATGTATATCCCCACTGGAAAATATTAATGTACTGTTTGACAATGTGAAGAAATAAAAATAATAGAATGTGAATAAAAAAATAAATACATGTGAATCACATTTTTATTTGGCATACCCCCGACGGCATTGTGAGGACCCCTGGGGTTTGGGAATACCTGCCCTAGAGCACACACAACTATACATCCCTCAGCCTGAATGTCAGCTCCACAGGTAACTTCCACAAAGCTGTGAACGATCTATGCCATCAAAAGGAACATAACATTTGACAGACCAATTAGGATCTGGCTAAAAATATTTGATTCAGTTCTAGAACCCATTGCCCTTTATGGCTGTGAGGTCTGGGGTCCGCTCATCAACCAAGACTTCACAAAATGGGACAAACACCAAATTGAGACTCTGCATATAGAATTCTGTAAAAATATCCTCAGTGTACAACGTAAAACACCAAATAATGCATGCAAAGCAGAATTAGGCCGAATTAGGCCTAATTATCAAAATCCAGAAAAGAGCCATTAAATTCCACAACCACCTAAAAGAACCTCTCTTGGTTTTTGAGATATTTTCATCATTGCAGCATCAAGAGTTTTGTCCTTGTAGCCTCGCATTTTGAATTTCTGTCATTTCTATTTTAGCTTTGCTGTCAAAATCTGTCTGGTGGTCACAGATTAATTTACCCGCACAACTGGCTATATAGTAGACCATTCTTGAGGGGAAGGGGATGCATACTATCAACGTAGCAGGGTATTGCGGTCTGTGGGCTTTGTGTTTAAGTCTGTGTGTAATGCATCATCCTCTTTGATGATCCATAAGTCCAGGTAATTTATTTTTCCCTCATTAGTCTGCATGGTGAATTTGAGGTATTCAGAGCTCTCGTTTAGTAAAGTTTGGAATTCATTTTGTTCCTGCTGACTTCCTTCCCAGAGCACAAAGACATCATCTGTGTATCTCTTCCATAGCAGGATTTTAGAAAGTAGGGGGTGCGTCTCTGTTTTGTAAAGGAGTGCTTCCTCAAATTGTCCCACATACAGGTTTGTATAGTTGGGGGAAAAGGGGGAGGCCATGGCTTCCCCTCTGAATTTGAAGGAAAACGTCTGACTCAAAGACAAAGTAGTTATTGAATAATACCAGTTCAGTAAATTGTAAAATGCAATCATTGGATGGAGCAAGGGTAGAGTCTCTCTGCTGAAGGACGTGCCGCAGCGCCTGCAAGCCTCCAGTGTGTGGGATGTTAGTGTACAAGCTAACCATATGTCTGCTACAGTGGGAAAAGATAGAGCCATGACAAAACAAGGAAATAAAACTGCTGAAAGCCGATAAGGCTTCCTATTTAAAAATAAGATTGAGAACAAGCTATGAAAGGTTGCTGGATCGAATCCCCGAGCTGACAAGGTAAAATTCTGTCGTTCTTCCTCTGAACAAGGCAGTTAACCCACTGTTCCTTAGTAGGCCGTCATTGTAGATGAGAATTTGTTCTTAACTGACTTGCCTAGTTAAATAAAGATTTAAAAAAAGAAGGAAGGAAGGAAGGATGGAAGGAAGGAAGGATGGAAGGAAGGAAGGAAGGAAGGAAGGAAGGAAGGAAGGAAGGAAGGAAGGAAGGAAGGAAGGAAGGAAGGAAGGAAGGAAGGAAGGAAGGAAGGAAGGAAGGAAAAATACTGGATTATGGTGCAGGTACAGCCATCCAGCGTAAAAATTTATATTACGATATTGTCAAAATGATACGATATGATATATTGTCAAAAATAATATCCCGATATGTGACTATCGATTTTTTTTCTTCTCCCCAGCAAAAAGTAGTGCACTATGTAGGGAATGGGGTGTCATTTGGGACATAGCCTCTGTTGACTAGCCACCGTCATATTCATATGAACACGTCTAAAGAAAACCTTTATTGACCATTCATTCTCTAATACAAACAAAACAGTGGCATTTCATAGTCACATCAATTTATTTATTTAACCAGTGAAGTCAGTTAAGAACAAATTCTTATTTTCAATGACAGCCTAGGAACAGCCTGTTCAGAGGCAGAACGACAGATGTGTACCTTGTCAGCTCAGGGATTTGAACTTACAACCTTTCAGCTACTAGTCCAACACTCTAACCACTAGGATACCCTGCCACCCCAATATTAGAAGAGGAATTGATGGAACCATTTATTTTGATCACTGAGGGGGAATATACAATCACTGTACCATATAATTGCTTCTCTCAGTTTCTGGCTTAGTTTCCTAGGTCATGACTACGTCCATGTCATTTGAAGCCCTGGCGCTCAACATGAAAACATTTTCAAAAACAACTGAATTGACTTATTTCCATTTGAAGTCTTACATCATGAATCCCTTATTCATTCACTGCTGTTTTCTCAGATCATCTCTCTATCATCTCCTCCGCTGTGCTTTCTGCTGAGACAGGTTTAGTCAGGAATAATGAGCATTATGATTAACTGATGAGCTTAGCTGCTCCTGGCTCCTCACTGATAGCAGGACCTCTGTCTGCCTGTCTGTCTGTCTGTCTGTCTGCCTGTCTGTTTGTCTTTCTGTCTGTCTGCCTGTCGGTCAGTGGAGGCTGCTGATGGGAGGACGGCTCATAATAATGGCCAGAACGGAGCAAATGGAATGGCATCAAACACATCCATATGTTTGATGTATTTGATACCATTCCACTCATTCCTCCTCTCCAGCCATTACCACGAGCCTGTCCTCCCCAATTAAGGTGCCACCAACCTCCTGTGCTGTCTGTCTGTCTTTTCATCTGTCTAATAATGTAGCCAGCCCTTCAGTATCCCACCCTAAGAAGCCAGTGAAATTCTGATGTGGTATCTAGTAGAGGTCGACCGATTTCAACGCCGATACCGATTATCGGAGGGCCAAAAAAGCCGATACCAATTAATTGGCCGATTAATTTAAAAAAAAATGTATTTGTAATAATGACAATTACAACAATACTGAATGAACACTTATTTTAACTTAATACATCAATAAAATCAATTTAGCCTCAAATAAATAATGAAACGTGTTGAATTTGGTTTAAATAATGCAAAAACAAAGTGTTGGAGAAGAAAGTAAAGGTGCAATTTGTGCCATGTAAGAAATCTAAGGTTTAAGTTCCTTGCTCGGAACATGAGAACATATGAAAGCTGGTGGTTCCTTTTAACATGAGTCTTCAATATTCCCAGGTAAGAAGTTTTAGGTTGTAGTTATTATAGGAATTATAGGACTATTTCTCTCTATACCATTTGTATTTCATTAACCTTTGACTATTGGATGTTCATAGGCACTTTAGTATTACCAGTGTAACGGTATAGCTTCCGTCCCACTCCTCGCTCCTCCATGGGCTCGAACCAGGAACATATCAACAATAGCCATCATCGAAGCAGCGGTACCCATGCAGAGCAAGGGGAACAACCACTCCAAGGCTCAGAGTGAGTGACGTTTGAAACGCTATTAGCGCGCGCTAACTAGCTAGCCATTTCACTTCGGTTACACCAGTCTAATCTCGGGAGTTGATAGACTTGAAGTCATAAACAGCGCAATGCTTGAAGCACAACGAAGAGCTGCTGGCAAATGCCTGAAAGTGCTGTTTGAATGAATGTTTACGCGCCTGCTTCTGCCTACCTCCGCTCAGTCAGATACTTAGATACTTGTATGCTTGTATGCTCAGTCAGATTATATGCAACGCAGGACACGCTAGATAATATATAGTAATATCATCAACCATGTGTAGTTAACTAGTGATTATGATTGATTGATTGTTTTTTACAAGATAAGTTTAATGCTAGCTAGCAACGTACCTTGCCTAACTGCATTCGTGTAACAGGAATGCAATGAGAGAGAGGCAGGTCGTTATTGCGTTGGACTAGTTAACTGTAAGGATGCAAGAATGGTTCCCCCGAGCTGACAAGGTGAAAATCTGTCATTCTGTCCCTGAACAAGGCAGTTAACCCACTGTTCCTAGGCCGTCATTGAAAATAAGAATGTGTTCTTAACTGACTTGCCTAGTTAAATAAAGATTAAATAAAGGTGTAAAAAAAAAATACAGTCCAAAAATACAGATTTCCAATTGTTATGAAAACTTGAAATCGGCCGTAATTAATCGGCCATTCAGATTAATCAGTCGACCTCTAGTATCTAGAGGATCTTATCAAAGTCCTGCCATCACCTGCTGTCCGTCTGAACGTGCCTCGGACTTTAATGACCGCAGGAGGAAGTCATCTGAGTGCCAAAGACCACCCTATTCCCCTTTTTAGTGCTCTACATTTGACTTGGGCCCATTGGGCTCTGGTGAGAAGTAGTGCACTATGTAGGGAAAATGTTGTCATTTGGGACGTAGGCGTGATCTCCACTGGAGGACAAGGTTAGGTGGTGACTGACTGCAGACAGGCAGACAGGGAGCACTGCTGAATCCAAAACACTGTGTGTGGAAAAAATATCCTAGACTGCTTAATGCTTATTAAATTAGGGCTAATCAATTGTAAAGTCATCAGAAACAGAAGCACATCCTCCTCCCTGTGACAAGATTGGGTGCGTTCCATCCAGGATGAATCCTCTTTGTTTCTTCCTTTCTACCACTTTCACCACCATCTCTCCAAATCAATTAATGAGTCACCAGCCTGCTACCATCATGCTGGCCTTTAAGAAATGTGCAGTACCATCAATGTATAATGTTACCACTTGAGATGACAGTCACCGTTACATCACCTGAAACAGCAAAGGTTCTGTGCAAGCAGGCCAAGACCCCAGTGCCTTTGGCAGTGCAGTCTAACAGCCTCTGGGCTGTGCTGAACAGATGACCTCTAGGGGGCTGTATCTGCACAGGTGCTGCTGGCTACTGGCTGCTGGCTGGCCTCCACAGTCAGCTCATTTAAATACCCTGAGTAATGCCATCCTAACATACTTCTCTCTCTCTGTTTCCCTTGCAGATATTTCCAGGATATCATCATACTACGCTGGTATGTACCGGGGGATTTTGCCCTGGCAATAAAGATTCTGTCATTTAAAGTTATTCGTGCTATGTGTATTTTACCCTGGCAGTAAAGATTCTGTCATTTAAAGTTAATAGTGATATGTGTATTTTACCCTGGCAATAAAGATTCTGTCATTTAAAGTTAATAGTGATATGTGTATTTTACCCTGGCAGTAAAGATTCTGTCATTTAAAGTTAATAGTGATATGTGTATTTTACCCTGGCAGTAAAGATTCTGTCATTTAAAGTTAATAGTGATATGTGTATTTTACCCTGGCAATAAAGATTCTGTCATTTAAAGTTAATAGTGATATGTGTATTTTACCCTGGCAGTAAAGATTCTGTCATTTAAAGTTAATAGTGATATGTGTATTTTACCCTGGCAGTAAAGATTCTGTCATTTAAAGTTAATAGTGATATGTGTATTTTACCCTGGCAGTAAAGATTCTGTCATTTAAAGTTAATAGTGATATGTGTATTTTACCCTGGCAGTAAAGATTCTGTCATTTAAAGTTAATAGTGCTATGTGTATTTTACCCTGGCAGTAAAGATTCTGTCATTTAAAGTTAATAGTGCTATGTGTATTTTACCCTGGCAGTAAAGATTCTGTCATTTAAAGTTAATAGTGCTATGTGTGAAGTGCTGGTTGAGTGTGTGTAGTTATTATAGAAAAAGGACAAACTGCACCTAGACTTGCTCTAGATGAGTGCAGCCAGATTGTATTCTACATGTTGTTCCCTATACAGTACATACAGCTATTCCACATGTTGTTCCCTATACAATATATACAGCTATTCCACATGTTGTTCCCTATACAGTACATACAGCTATTCCACATGTTGTTCCCTATACAATACATACAGCTATTCTACATGTAGTTCCCTTTACAGTACATACAGCTATTCTACATGTTGTTCCCTATACAGTACATACAGCTATTCCACATGTTGTTCCCTATACAATACATACAGCTATCCCACATGTTGTTCCCTATACAGTACATACAGTTATTCCACATGTTGTTTCCTATACAATACATACAGATATTCTACATGTTGTTCCCTATACAGTACATACAGCTATTCTACATGTTGTTCCCTATACAATACATACAGCTATTCTACATGTTGTTCCCTATACAATACATACAGATATTCTACATGTTGTTCCCTATACAATACATACAGATATTCTACATGTTGTTCCCTATACAGTACATACAGTTATTCCACATGTTGTTTCCTATACAGTACATACAGTTATTCCACATGTTGTTCCCTATACAATACATACAGATATTCTACATGTTGTTCCCTATACAGTACATACAGTTATTCCACATGTTGTTCCCTATACAATACATACAGCTATTCTACATGTTGTTCCCTATACAGTACATACAGCTATTCTACATGTTGTTCCCTATACAGTACATACAGCTATTCCACATGTTGTTCCCTATACAATACATACAGCTATTCTACATGTTGTTCCCTATACAGTACATACAGTTATTCCACATGTTGTTCCCTATACAATACATACAGATATTCTACATGTTGTTCCCTATACAGTACATACAGTTATTCCACATGTTGTTCCCTATACAATACATACAGCTATTCTACATGTTGTTCCCTATACAGTACATACAGCTATTCTACATGTTGTTCCCTATACAGTACATACAGTTATTCCACATGTTGTTCCCTATACAGTACATACAGCTATTCCACATGTTGTTCCCTATACAATATATACAGCTATCCCACATGTTGTTCCCTATACAGTACATACAGCTATTCCACATGTTGTTCCCTATACAATACATACAGCTATTCCACATGTTGTTCCATATACAGTACATACAGCTATTCCACATGTTGTTCCCTATACAATACATACAGCTATTCCACATGTTGTTCCATATACAGTACATACAGCTATTCTACATGTTGTTCCCTATACAGTACATACAGCTATGTGACTATGTTAGCTTCCTGGAGGGGGCCCATGGCTGAAGCTAAAGGCATGATGGGGCTGTCTTCATCTCCTGCAATCTCCTGCAATCAGCATTTCTCTCTGATTCTTCATCAATATTTAATTGTTTGAACAACATGTACTGGAGAAAATTATCTATTGGAAAATATCAGTATTAGTTGCAGTAAACATCTCTGCAAAGGAATGAAGGAATGAAAATCTCTTCCAGTTTGATAGCTATTTAATTTCTCACCAGACTTACAGTTTTGACTTAAATCGGCTTGAAAATCTATGGCAAGACCTCAACATGGCTGGCTAGCACAGCCTGTTCTCATAGTTTCACTTCGGAATTGCCGTAATTGGATGAACGTACATTTTTGACCCATTCATTCTGTGTGTTTACAGAGTAATTCTGTGTGTTTACAGGGTAATTCTGTGTGTTTACAGGGTAATTCTGTGTGTTTACAGGGTAATTCTGTGTGTTTACAGGGTTAATTCCGTGTGGTTACAGAGTTATTTTCGCGTGTTTACAGGGTTTAAACAGAAACAACTCAAAGGTTAAATGTGCTTTTTTCATTCAGTATCATGAGGTACTCTTCCTGCTTGTGAGAGAATTGTGAACTGCCGTGGCGCAGGGGTCTAAGCAGTGTGCTCTGGCTCAGGGCCTTGTGAGTTTGTTGTGAACTGCCGTGGCGCAGGGGTCTAAGCAGTGTGCTCTGGCTCAGGGCCTTGTGAGTTCGTTGTGAACTGCCGTGGAGCAGGGGTCTAAGCAGTGTGCTCTGGCTCAGGGCCTTGTGAGTTCATTGTGAACTGCCGTGGCGCAGGGTCTAAGCAGTGTGCTCTGGCTCAGGGCCTTGTGAGTTCGTTGTGAACTGCCGTGGCGCAGGGGTCTAAGCAGTGTGCTCTGGCTCAGGGCCTTGTGAGTTCGTTGTGAACTGCCCGTGGAGCAGGGGTCTAAGCAGTGTGCTCTGGCTCAGGGCCTTGTGAGTTCGTTGTGAACTGCCGTGGCGCAGGGGTCTAAGCAGTGTGCTCTGGCTCAGGGCCTTGTGAGTTCGTTGTGAACTGCCGTGGAGCAGGTGTCTAAGCAGTGTGCTCTGGCTCAGGGCCTTGTGAGTTCGTTGTGAACTGCCGTGGAGCAGGTGTCTAAGCAGTGTGCTCTGGCTCAGGGCCTTGTGAGTTCGTTGTGAACTGCCGTGGCGCAGGGGTTTAAGCAGTGTGCTCTGGCTCAGGGCCTTGTGAGTTCGTTGTGAACTGCCGTGGCGCAGGGGTTTAAGCAGTGTGCTCTGGCTCAGGGCCTTGTGAGTTCGTTGTGAACTGCCGTGGCGCAGGTGTCTAAGCAGTGTGCTCTGGCTCAGGGCCTTGTGAGTTCGTTGTGAACTGCCGTGGCGCAGGAGTCTAAGCAGTGTGCTCTGGCTCAGGGCCTTGTGAGTTCGTTGTGAACTGCCGTGGCGCAGGGGTTTAAGCAGTGTGCTCTGGCTCAGGGCCTTGTGAGTTCGTTGTGAACTGCCGTGGAGCAGGGGTTTAAGCAGTTGTGCTCTGGCTCAGGGCCTTGTGAGTTGGTTGTGCCATTGTGTTATTTCTAATTGTTATTTATTTATGTATGTAGCTCCAACAAAGGCACATATCCACATTCTCAGGACCTTTCACATGTCCCAAATCGAAGGCTCTTTCTTGTGACCAGCCTGGTCCAGCGATGATCAACAACCAACTTGACAGAGCTTGAAGAATATGAACAATAATAATGTGATGTGTAAATATTGTACAGTCCAGGTATGCAAAGCTCTTAGAGGATTACCCAGGAATACTCACAGCTGTAATCGCTGCCAAAGGTCATTCTGGTCGATATTGACTCAAGGGTGTGAATATTATTTTCACTTTGTCATTATGGAGTATTGTGTGTAGATGGGTGAGAGGAAATCGATTGAATCCATTTTGAATTCAGGCTGCGGCACAACAAAATGTTGAATAAGTGAAGGGGTATGAATACTTTCTGAAGGTACTGTATGTATGTATGTAGCTGGAGCCCATTATTCTAGACATAATGGGGTTAATAACCTGATATCTAGGGCTCGGAGGCAGCCATGTTCCCTGTGCGAGTGTGTTGCGACAGACTATCAGTGGAAACATCTCTAAATTCTCTCTGTACTCACAGGGTTAGGACGGAGCTGGCTGTGAGGACAGACGGTTAAGTGGTTAGTTGTGTACAGTTAAATAACTTCCAGCTGAGTGCTTGTGTTGATCCATAGTCAGTCAGCAGTATTGGAGAGTCGTGGCCTGGCCAAGACTGGATAACTGCACCAAAAGCCGGTATCAATCTGACAGACTGACGTCCTCTTGAACGGGGTGCAGTATAAACAGAGTATGAATCATCTGGCATTAGTTATACAGTACATACCAACACTTTTACCAGGGTTTAGATTAGAGGTCCACCCACCGCTTATGATTTTTCAATGCCGATACCGATTATTGAGGACCCAAAAAAGCCGATACCGATTATTGGAGGACCAAAAAAAGCCGATACCAATTAATCGAAGAGTTTTTTATTTATTTGTAATAATGACAATTACAACAATACTGAATGAACACTTATTTTAACTTAATATAATACATCAATAAAATCAATTTAGCCTCAAATAAATAATGAAACATGTTCAATTTGGTTTAAATAATGCAAAAGTGTTGGAGTAAAAGTGCAATTTGTGCCATGTAAGAAAGCTAACGTTTAAGTTCCTTGCTCAGAACATGAGAACATAGGAAAGCAGGTTGGTTCCTTTTAACATGAAGTCTTCAATATTGCCAGGTAAGAACGTTTTAGGTTGTAGTTATTATAGGAATTATAGGATTATTTCTCTCTATACCATTTGTATTTCATTAACCTTGACTATTGGATGTTCTTATAGGCACTTTAGTATTGCCAGTGTAACAGTATAGCTTCCGTCCCTCTCCTCGCTCCTCCCTGGGCTCGAACCAGGAACACATCGACAACAGCCACCCTTGAAGCAGCGTTACCCATGCCGAGCAAGGGGAACAACCACTCCAAGTCTCAGAGTGAGTGACGTTTGAAACGCTATTAGCGTGCACCCCGCTAACTAGCTAGCCACCAGCCTAATCTCGGGAGTTGGTAGGCTGAAGTCATAAACAGTGCAGAAGCACATCGAAGAGCTGCTGGAAAAACGCACGAAAGTGCAGTTTGAATGAATGCTTACGAGACCTGCTGCTGCCTACCATCGCTCATTCCAGAATGCTCTATCAAATCATAGCCTTGTTATACATAAAACACACAGAAATACGAACTATCATCTCGAAAACAAGAAACGTTTTATTCTTCTTTATCTAAAGGGTGTGGCACCCATAAGTCTAAATATTCCTGTTATATTGCACAAACTGTCAATGTTTAGGTCATAATACCTACAATTCTGGCAAATTAGGCGGCCTAAACGTTTGCATATTCACTGACTCTGCGTGCAATGAACGCAAGAGAAAGACACAATGTCACCTGCTTATATTGCCTGCTAACCTGGATTTCTTTTAGCTAAATATGCAGGTTTAAAATATATACTTCTGTGTATTGATTTTAAGAAGATTGATGTGTTATGGTTAGGTACACATTGGAGCAACGATACGCACCGCATCGATTATATGCAACGCAGGACACGCTAGATAAACTAGTAATATCATCAACCATGTGTAGTTAACTAGTGATTATGATTGATTGTTTTTTATAAGATAAGTTAATGCTAGCTAGCACTTACCTTGGCTTACTGCATTCGGGTTTGTAACAGGCAAGTCTCCTCGTGGAGTGCAATGAGAGGCAGGTGGTTAGGTCGTTGGACTAGAACTGTAAGGTTGCAAGTTGAATCCCCGAGCTGACAAGGTAAAGATCTGTCGTTCTGCCCTGAACAAGGCAGTTAACTCCCTGTTCCATAGGCCGTCATGAAAATAAGAATGTGTTGTTAACTGACTTGCTAGTTAAATAAAGATTAAATAAGGTGTAAAGGTGTAAAAAAAAAAATCTGCCAATCGGGTGTCCAAAATACAGATTTGCAGTGCTGCAGCACCTTGGCGTTTGCTTGGAGGTTAGTGTGATTTAGTGGAAGGTTGTAGTTTGTGGAGAGCTAGGCTAGATCTTGGCTGTGATAAATCACTGCTTGGTACATAATGAAGCTGTTCATGGCAGGTGGCAATCTACTCTCTGTTTGTTTCAGCTACAGGCCCAGAAAAACATGTTGCAAAACCCCACACACACACACACACACACACACCTCACTTCTGAGTTTAAAGGGACAATAGAAACTGCCTTGTGTGTGAGTGTGTAATGAGTAGAGTGAGATTTGTCTCTTGATTGGTTTGTTGTTTTTATGTCGGGGTGATTCACAGCCACAATTAATATTATTTGTTCTTCTTTAGTTTTACAGACATCTTGAATAATTGTCATGGTAATTGCAGCAATTAAAACATTTTGTTGGTCTCACACCATGTCCCAAATTCCCTATATAGTGCACTACTTTTGACCAGAGCCCTATGGGCCCTGATCTAAAGTAGTGTACTATAAAGGGACCAAGGTGCCTTTTTGGATGAAGCCTTAAAGTGTGTTAATGCGCTCGCTGAAAATGAGGAATTGATGTAGCACCCCTTGAGAGGAATTGATCATACATATTCAATTTATACTGGGTGCATGTGGAAAAATAGTCCTCTTTGAAAGGATGTAATATAGACAGAAGGCCTATACTGTGGAAGAACCCAATGACAACCAGATCCCTCTCCTCTCTCTATAGTGAATAATGTAGGTTGAGTCTGTGCTGGATTATGAGAACTATAGAACAGCACCATCCTGTAGAGCTGTTGAGGTAGTCAGTGGGTACAAACCAGGCTGTCTGTCTGTTCACAGAGCTTCAATTGAGTGGAGTGACTAAACACATCAAACTATCGTTTTCTGGGTCAATCATCTGTCAAACTCATTCCCCAAGTGTCAGGGGGTTTTCACTCCCCCGTTGTACATGATTGATGAACTAAGGAAGATCACTGATTAGTAAGGAACTCTCCTCACCTGGTTGTCTAGGAGATGCTAGGCCCTCCATGGAATGAATTTGACCCCCCCCCCGGCTGATTTAAATCATCTAAGCTTGATGATACCATTGTGTTTTGCAACAGGTTTAGAACTGCTTGTGTATGTAATAGTCTAGGCCTAATTCATGCATTATGACGTTATTCCATAGAACCTCTGTTCTGTTGTGTGATTGGTGGAATCAAAAAGCTCCATTGCCACTAAGACAGGGAGATAGCTGTGACCTCATCACACACAGATCCAGTATCTGATCCCAGACATTCACTAGGATGGTGAAAGCATTGCAGAGTTACTTTTCATATCACTGAAAACATCTTATGTAACGTCATCAATATTCCTCAC